>NC_050581.1:182778529-182974467 GCF_011100635.1 Trichosurus vulpecula | reverse complement strand
TATTAGTCAGGCTATCCTGAATTGACAATGCCTTTTTTTTGAAAATTCCTTTTATTTCATCATTCAGGCATGCTCTCGATAGACACTCATCGGGGGAGTTTCACTCTTGCCTCTCATTACCGTTTCCCACTACAGTCACCATTTGGAAATGCAGAGGTTCTAATTATTAGCTTAGTCTTTGGAACAATGGGGATGCTTCAGTACCTTTCAGAAGGGCAGCAGAGAACGTTAATGAGCATGCCCCTAGCAAGCGAGGCCCACACCTGAATCCTGCCACACAATCCCATTGTTTAGACCAAGTGGGAGTCTTCTGTATATAGGTTAGTTTCAAGTTTTCTAAGGTAGGCATTGACTTTGCTCTAATGATTCACCCTGACTCAATGCCTCCTTGCTGGGTGGACTTCATAATTTACATGGTAGATGTCATCGCCCTAGCAAGAACACAAGGCAGCTCCAGTCTTTGTTGTCCTCCTCTTCACTTATGTGACACTTTGCCAAAGAGTCAATTCTCCAAAGAAACAGCATTTAGTCATTCCCCTAACCTTTACATGTCCTCATCTAGACCCTGAGAAGATGCAGCGAGCTCTCCATACTAGATTGAATTTTCCATTTACAAACTCACTGGTTTTTGTACCTTCAACTATTTCTGGCACAAAGTAGGTGGCAAACAAAGGTCTGTTCCCTTATCTACAGGTTTGGGAGGTTTAGATTCCAGAACATAGATGAGAGAGGGAGCAAGGCTACAGAAGATGGGACAAAGGAATAGAGGGGGAGAGAGAAGGTATTCTGTGAAAGATCTCTAAGAATGAATTATGGTGTCTGGATGCATGTTCTCCTTTGCTCAGCTGATCTGTTCATTTGTCCAGAGGATGGTAAGTAGATGATGACTTTTTTGGGGGGGTAGGGGGAAAGCCAGCTATTCCACAGCAGAGACTGTATAGCCTAATGATCAGGGAATCAAGGGGACTTAATACCTATGACAAACCTCATGCCTTGTGAGCAGTTTTCCTGACTCAAGGCTCTCCCTAATACTCCAGTAGATTTTCTACTCAGCAACCAAAGTGATCTTCCTAAAGCCCACATCTGACCACGTCACTCCCCTTCCACTCGATATACTTAAGTGGCTCCTCCAACATCAAAAATCTTTCACAATCTGGCTGCCTCCTACCTTTCTGGACTTCTTGAATTTCTCCCCCACAAAGTCCATAATTCTCCTAGCACTGGCCTCCTTGCCATTCATCAAACCCTCTATCTCCCCTCTTAATAACTTTGCACTAACTCTCTCTCATGCCTGGAATCATCCCCCTCCAACTGCTGCCTCTTAGTTTTCCTGTCTTCCTTGGAGATTCAGTTCTAATCTCACTTTCTACTAGAGGATTTTCCTGGGATCTTCCAGCTGCTAATGCATTCCCTGCACACATTTTCTTCCATCTACTTTGAGTGATTTTCATCTTGTCTCTCCCATTAGAATGTAAGATCCTTGAGGGCAGGGACTGTGTTTTTGCCTGTGCTTGCATCCTTAGCTCTAAGAACAGTGTTTGGCATATGTTATTGTTGTTCAGTTGTGTCCAACTCTTCATGACCCCATTTGGGATTTTCTTGGCAGAGATACTGGAGTGGTTTGCTGTTTCCTTCTCCAGCTCATTTTACAGATGGGGAAACTGAGGCAAACAGTGACCTTGCCCAGGGTCACATAGGTGGTGTCTGAAGCCACATTTGAATTCAGGTCTTCCTGACTCCAGGCCCAGCTCCACCTAGCTGCCTTGCTTGACATACAGTAAGAGCTTAATAAATGCTTGTTGACTGACAAACTTTTTGTGATCTCCCCTACAACTGCCAGTATCCTCCCTTTGAAATGACCTTGGATTTAACTACTTTGTATAGAGTGGGTGACCTAAAAGTCTGATAGTAGTTTTTAGCTTTGATAGCTATTTAATTAAGTCTTAGTAAGCTTAATAACTATTAAAGCTTAAAACTGCTTTAAGACTTTTGGGACATCCTGTGTCCCAGGATGGTTTGAATTCATTCACTTTATCTATGCTCTTGTGTCTCCAAGTAGAATGTTAATCTTTTGGAAATAGATGGTTTCGTTCTTTGTATTTGTATCTTCTGGGCCTAGCACAGTGCCTGGCACTTGATAAGTATTATGTAAATGTTCCTTATTAAAAATATTATTACACCCAGAAGAAAACAAGTCGGATATTTCTGTGGACACTAATGATTCACTATAGTACTGTGACCTAACTCCGCCTGACTGTACCTTATATTCTTATCACCCCTACAATGGCATGGCCCCACTCCAACTCTGCTTCTGCCATCACACAGCTATACAATCTTGCCCTTTAGAACTCTTTGTCTCTTGTTGATAAGTCCCCCACCAACTTCCATTGTTCCAAAGGGCATTCTAGTCACTTCTTCTCTTTAACTGAAACCAGGTTCTCCCTTGAGGATCAGTGGCATTTATGGATCGCTATACAGGATGCAAAGTGTTTTGTAGACGTTCTCTCATTTAAGCCTCCCAACCACTCTGGGAGGGAGCTGCAGGATGAGGATGCCCTGGCAGGGAGTGATAAGATCGATGCAGGGAGTCAGGGACCTGGGGAAGGGAGGTGAGTGAAGAAGTCGCTGAGGTAGGACAGGCAAGATGGTAACAATCACCAAGAACAATGAGTATAGACAGAAGAGATGAAGATGAGAGATGGTTTAGAAGTCCAATCTACCCAAAGGCCCCTGGAGAGTAGAGATAGGAATGGGAAAGGGAAGCATGGAGCCTTGCAGAATGGAAATGCCACTAACAACAGTGTCAGAGAACAATCAGTTTTAGGACAACAGGCTCATTTTTAGTGTTGGTAAAACACATACGAAGCTCCAGCAGGGGCATGCTAGACCCAGCTCACATTGGCTCACAGGCTGATTGTTAAATTTCCAGAGTAAGCATTTACTCAGAAATCAGTGATCCTTATACAACAAGGCTTGATTTATTGTTTTGTTGACTATTTAGACTTAAGAAAGTGCTAGTAAGGCAGATGAAACTTAAGAATGTGTATACATACATTTTTCCTCTCTTCTGGAGAACCCCTTTGTTAAACATCTATCAGCACCACCTGTGTCCCAACCTTGCTTTCAAGGCCAGTTGCACATTACTCCCCATTACAAAATCTATTCTCTCCCCAAACTGTCCCATTTACTACTGTTCCCTCTCTGCAACATTCCATGGCTCTGCCCAGGCTATCTCCCATGCCTGAAATTTTTTTCAACTTCACCTTTGCTTTATGGGACCCATCTCTCTGTAAATGATCTGTAAATGATTTTCATACAGGTGATAATTGAAAATGTGGGAGTGGGTGAGATTGCCAAGGGTCAGAGGACTGACCCCTGAGGAGACACAGTAAAGGAGACAAAGTCAAAGAGGTAAAAAGAAAACCAGGAGATGTCAAGGTCACAAACACCAGAAGGTCAAAGGTAATCTCCTCAAGAATGTAAGCTCCTTGAGCGAAGCAATTATTTGATTTTTTTGATTCATCTGTGCACATCCAACACCTATTAGAATGTCTTGCATACAGTAGGTACTTAGTAAATGTTTGCTGAATTGTCAGTTCCACTCCTTGTACTCAACAGTCAAGCTCAACAGAGGTTAATGGCATGAATTTATTGCACACTCAGTGAACATGGTTTCGTGACTTTCTCCATCAGTTCTATATGTCTGGACATAGAAACAGAGAAAATAGAAAGTGAAAATCCAGAAGTTATGATGCAATAAACTCCAATTTCACAGGAATTTGTGAAGAGTATTACTCTCTCAAGTGAAATAGAAAATGTATCCCACTATAGAAGGCCATATGCTTAGGTATTACCTAAGAAGTTTTATGGAGGTTGTAAGAAAAATGTTCAGAATCCTAGGATCAATCAATCAATACACATTTATTAAGCACCTACTATGTGCCAATCACTGTGCTTAGTGCTAGGGATAAAAAAAAGGCAAAAGACAATTCCTGTCCTTAAGGAGTTTACAATCTAATAAATCATATACTCTTAGAATTGAGGAGGATCTCAGTGACTATCCATTCCAACCAAGATCTAAAAAATTAATCTCCACTCAAACATTCCAACCAAGTGTTCACTGATCAATTGCTTGAAGACACCCAATGAGGAGGAACCCACTCAGCCCCAAGGCAAGTCATCCCACTTTCAAGAAACTAGAATTGTTAGGAAGGTTTTTTGGGTTTGGTTTTCCTAACCTCAAGCCCAAATTTTCCTCATTGTAGCTTCTCCCCATTGTTCCTGGTTCTGCTTCTTTGGGCCAAATCAAACAATTCTCATTCCTCTAATTCTAAAAGGAAACCCCTTCGAAAACTTGAACCTGGCTATGATAGCACCCCCTCTGTTGCCCCCAGCCTTCTCCAGGCTAAATGTCCCTAGTTCAACTGATCCCCACATTCCATGGATTGCCATTTTCTACCAGTTTACCACCGTTTTTAAAATTTAGTACCCTAAACTGAATACAATACACCAGACATGCTCTGAACAATGCACAGTACCATGTGACCATCATCTCTTTATTCTTGGAATTGAGGCATATTCTTAGTGTGGTCCAAGATACATTGATTTTTTTTTTTTTTTTACCATATCACCTGATTAAATTGAAGCTTCTGTCCACTACAAGCCTCAAATCTTTTTTTTTTTTTTTCCAAATGAACGGCTAACAATGCTTCACACATATTCTACTTGCCAAGTCGATTATTGGAACTCGTGTAAGACCTTACATTTATCTTGATTAAACTTCATCTTATTTGACTCATCCCAATGTTCTTGCCTGTCAAGATCCTTTTAAAAATCTTAACTATCTCATATAATGGGTTAGCTGCCCCTCCTAACTTTGAGGTACCTGCAAATCGGCTAAACATGCCATGTACATTTTCATTCAAGGAGAGAGTAATTTATCTTTCAATATTAAAAGGAGAAGGAAACATTTTTTTTTTCCTGAAAGTGTTGCTTAGAGGCCAGATATTTTAGTTGTAAGAAGGGTTCCCATCAGTACCAATTAGTTAAGCAACATTTCAAAAACTGGGGCAATAAGATGGCTTTAGCTGATGCTTTTTAAAAAAGAAATGTTTTTGGTTGATGCTTTCAGAAGGTCTGAGAAGGTTTGCATCTCAAAAAAAAACCCAAAAATTTTTGCTTAAAAGAAAGAGAGGATCCCCCCCACCCATCCAATTCTGATAATTAGGTCTATGGAGGGAGATAGAGGCAGAAAGGACAAAACAACTAACAACATTTGAGATGGCACAAAGCCTAATTTTCTACTATGCAATTACTGCCAGAAGAGGTCACCAATCTCCCTAACCTTTTCCTTTGGAGGAAGTGGCTAGGGATTTCTACCATCCCCAAAAGCTGAAGTACTGGTTTTCTTGTTGTAGAATGGATAGCCAAAGTAACTCATACAATTTCCTCCCCTGAAATACATTCCATTTGGGTCTGCAATGCAAGTGAAATAAACGACCAACGCTTCTGACAACGAACTCTCCTTAAAGTCCTCACAACGGCAAAGAGTAGTTTCTGCTGCTGTATCTTGGTGGAGTGCTCTCTGGACAACAAAACACAGTAACTAGAAGGCTGACAAGCCATCACTAATTATTACGTGTAAAATTAATGTCTCCAAATGGATTCTGATTCTTGGAGAACTGAAGTGAGCTTATCCAGGACCAGAATTTCCAAGTAATTCAAACTCAAAAAGGCAATCTCATACTTAAAAATTAAATTCACTCCAAGTACTCTGGAACATGAGTTCAGAAGATTGGAAGAATCAAAGGATTTGAAAAAAAAAAAGAGGCTTTGAAAAATCAAAAGGCTGAGCTATCAAAAGCCTCCTTGACCATCCCTTAGTGTAACAACATTCCAAAGAGAAATAATAGGATTCATTAAAATGCATTCAGTATAACTTTTACCCATATAAGCCTTGGCCTTTGAAGTGGTGATTGCCTCTGGAGACAAGGATGCTCTCTGGAGTTGAAACAGAACTTAAAATCATGGAATATAAGCTCCCTGAGGGCAAAGACTTTTTCATTTCTGTTTGCATGCTTTTTTTTGGTCTTTGTATGCAGGATCTTGTAGATAGTAAGTGGCTGATAAATGGTTCTTGAAATGTTTACTAGGGGTATGCTGCATCTGGCCTGTATAATCTCTCCAGAGCCAAAATTTTCAGTGTGAGCATTTATTCCTTGGAAATCTACAAAAGTCACAAATCAACCCTTGATTTACTGTTTTGCTGATTATCTTGACTTAACAAAGTGATAGATAAAATGTTAATAATACAGATTAAACTTAAAAGTGAACTGGGTGTCCATTTATTTTTCTGGAGAGCCGGATATTAAACCTTTACTATCATACTCCTGCAAAGGAGTATCCTGTGTACTTCTCAGTTAGTTAAAAGAGGTTTTGTTTATTTTGCTTTTTAAAAAAAGGCAAAGCATGATGGCACATAGGATTCTCTATAGGACAAATGGGGGGCAGCCCTCAGAGCAATGATTCCATCTATTTTTTATAATAACACCAATAGTAATTATAACTATTAATAATAATGAGTCTATTAAACTTTGTTCAGCTTTCAAAGGGTTTTACAGAGATCACTTCATTCCACCCTCTGGTCTTTTAAGGAGGAAGGTCTGGGTTTAAATTCTACCTCAGATACATCCTGGCTATGTGGCTCTTAACCTCTCAGGGCTCCTGGTAGCTGGCTAAGACTATGTGGATTCATAGGAACATGGGAATAAACTGGAAAATTCTTACTTGGCTTAGATAGCCATTGTAGGAATTTGCCTTTGGTAGATAGTAAGTACCTGAGAACACCTTATGAGGCTCTGCCTCCCCACCTCACCTAGAGAATATCAGGTTAGAAAGAGATCAGCAGTTAACCTTGCCTTACTATAATAAAATAATAATGATGATGACATTGGACAATTAAGTCACAATTGAATTACGATCATGAATTATAAGAAAAAGTCTAACATTTAAAAAAATACGTTACATGTTAATCCTCTGACTAATAGCCTTACTAATAAATAACTAAAGACTACATTTTTCAACTGGTTTTCTAGCTTCCATGGGAACATTCTGATTGTGACATAATTTTTAAATTAGTGGGTTTATTCATAGTTTTATATTAGTAAATGTCAACCTTCTTACTAATTAGCAAATTCAGAAAATCCACAGTGGTATTAATTTTCAAAATGTATGGGGCACGAAAATGGTGGGGGGGGGGGAGGAATAAAGAGACCATTAACATTTTTCACAGGGCATTTATTACCATCAAATCCAACCCAAAGCTGGAAACTATTAACCTGGTTTTTAGAGAACACTTCCATGGCTTAGACGGACCATGCTACTGTCACAAAGAAAAAGAAAGGCTCATTTATTGCAAAACGTGGTTGCCCAGGAAGGCGCTCTTGGTTACATCGAAATTTTTCCTGATGAAATTTTCTCAAGTTGTCGTTGCTGGTGAGTTTTACCCTCTTGCCTTCAACTGTGTTAAATGCACTTTTCCGGCAGTTTTTCATTTAAAAGGGTTTTATCATCTCTTTACTGATGTTTCCACTCAGTCCCTCACCCACTCTCCCTCACTTGAGAGAACAATGCACCAGATAATGTCGGCATCTTCTGATGCTGTCCTACAAGTGGTTAGTTTGTTATGGTTGGTGTTTTTTTAAGTTTTTTTTTTTATTTTTTCATTTTTTTTTTGGCCGTGCATGAATTCATGAAGGGTAAAAAAAGGGTCTCTCTTTTCTTTTCCCACTAACCCATGGGAAAGATGTCTGTATAGCCTGTTTGACCTCCAAGCTCAGAAAGATGCTAAGTGATCTTGTCTTCTCAGGGACACATTTATGGAGCTATCCCACAAATTTTAGATATGAAATGAATGTATCTCTTTTTTAATTTTCCTTTAACTTTGTATGCCAGTTGCTAACGTTGTGTAGTCTTCTCATGTAGGTGGCCATGATAACCATGTTGAATCTTGGAGGCATCATGATGATAAGGTCTTTCGCTTCCCCTTCTTAAGTATTTTTGGCTGTGGCCAGGTCCAGGGTCACTACCAACAGTCAGGTGGAGGAACTCTCCTGGACATAGACCCAGCCACAGCTTCTGTCTGATTATAAAGAGATGTTGGATAATTCCACCAAAGAAAGCAGTTCTTGTTGTTTTAAGTGATACAAGTAGTTTTGGAATTTGCAACTAGTTAGAGGCTCATCTGGTGAGATTCTTTAGTTTTGGGCAATTTTCTTTCTTCTTTACACCCTATGGTTGATGTAACCTAGAATCAGTTGAACAAAATACATCTTGGTGAGCTAGCTAAATATCTCTATGTCCTTAAAGCACCACTCCTTTTAATTCACTGTTGGTACTTAATATTAATACTCATTACCTTTCGTGTAAGCTCCTAAGGGTCTAAGAAAGTAAAGTAGCAGCAGCAGCAGTAGGAATCGTGGTGATAGTAGTAGTATCCTTAGTAGTGGTGGTGGTGGTGGCGGTGCTAGTGGTAATAGTAGAAGTAATAGCTAGCATTTACATAAACACCTAAAAATTTGCAAAGCACTTTATTAAATATCTCATTTTATCCTTACAATGACCATGAGAGGTAGGTACAATTCTTATCCTCAGTTTACAGATGAGGAAACTGAGGCAGAAAGAGGTTAAGGGACCAAGGTCACAAGGCTAGTAAGCGTTGGAAGGCTGAATTTGAACTGGGATCTCCCTGATTCCAGGTCTAATGCTCTAGCCAGTCTGCCATCAGAAGCTCATATAGAAATGTCCTCATAATATAGGGTTGGAGGGAACAAGTTCATATGCACATTTTCTTGTACATGTTACAGACCTAGATATGTGTGTATACATATGTAATACATACATGTACAGACACATGTGCATATAAACCTAAGGCCATATTTCTACAGACATGTGAGTCAACAAGGTATAGTCTATAGAAAGGGGGTTTGGGGAGCATACCTAGAACTTCATCCTTACAGAGGGATCCTGACCCTCTTCTCTAATGAAGATAAGCACCTGCTCTGAAACCTGGGCTCTTAGAGGCTTGCCTGGGGTGGGGGTGGGGAAGCCCTGAGAAAGACCTGGGTTCGAGTCCCCCCTCTGATGTTCTCTGCCTTTGTGAACCTGGACAAGGCAGTCAATTAGCCTCTCAGCGTGCTCCAGGCAACTCTCTAAGAGTGCACTTTCAGAGCATGAGGGAGTATTGTAGTCAGGATCCCCTGATAACAATGAAATTCTAGCTACACTCCGAAAAACAAACAACACTTGCATCCGTGTACACTGTAAACAGATATAATGCATGTGTGTATATACATGTACATATGTGTGAGACATGCTACGCACACATGCAGATATGTGCAGTACTACAGGCACATGGCAGATAGCACTTGACACGTGTACGATGTTTAAACGCATCCCCTGCGTGATCTTGTGACTCGGTGACCTGAGCCCTGCTGGTATTTTTATAAAATTTTAGAGATGAAAGAGCCACAGCTCAGAGGGCATCAGGACTTGCCCAGGGTCACGCAGCTCTGTCCGTAAGCCCACGTTCCCATATATACGTTAAATAAGAGCACGCCTGCACAGAGGTTGTAATAACGATCATTCATACTTACATAATGTTCTAAAGCTCAGAATGTGCTCTGCCTGATTCTGCCATGTGACCTGTTCTATAGACGAGGAAACTAAAGCTCTGAGAGTTAGTGAAGTGACTAGCCCAGGGTCACAAAGCTAGTAAATGTCTGAGGTCAGACTGGAACCCAGCACTACTTCATTCCAAGAACGACACAGCACCCCATCCATTGTGCTACATGGCCTCTGTAGAGAAGATTAATAACAAAAACAACTACAGCTGACTAGCATTTATATGGAGCAGCTGGGAAGCTCAGTGGAGAGCGCGTTGGTCCTGGAGTCGGGAAGATCTGAGTTCGAATCCAGCCTCATACACTTACCAGGTCAAGTCACTTAGCCTCTGTTTGCCTTTATCCACTGGAGAAGGAAATGGCAAACCAGCCCAGGATCTTTGCCAGGAAAAGTCCATTTGGGGTCACGAGGAATTAAACCCAGCTGAACAACAGCATCAACAAGAGGCATTCATATAATGTTTTATAGGTCGCAACGTGATTCACACATGCTATCTCACTTGATCCTCGCAACAAACCTGGGAAGCAGGTGCTAGAAGGTAAGTGACTTGCCCAAGATCACACATCTAGGAATTATCTGAAGCAGGATTTGAATTCGGGTCTTCCAGATATACCACTATCTACTACTCTACCTCGGATACAATTAAAAGTGTATATCTATACATTATATATCATTTCTTGCCTAGGAAATATTATTTACTCCCTACTAGGATGAAATTCATGAGACAGCAAGACATTTAGACAAATATACCATTGCTCAGCAGAGTCCAAGGCACACAGAAGGCATTCTGTAAATGCGTGGTAATTAAATGGTACCGAAAGCCTAGTTGCTTTTTTTTAATCCATAGATTCATCCTGGCCATATTTAATTGATTTAACTTGTCGCCATCAAATACCAGCAAATAAACAAACATTTATAAAACCCTTGCTATATGCTAAGCGCTTACTGTATGCTGGAGACAGAAGAACTACGTTAAAACCCTCCCTGCTCCGTGCATTCCAAATAATAAGCACCATCCAGTCTAGGCCCAAGGAGATGGCGACTGGAAAACGATGCTTGGTCCAAGTGAACTGGTGGCTCAGGGTCTGTATAAAATAAATGTAGCGTGGTCAGATCAGCTATAATTGGGGCTTAGTGAGCAGACTCCAGGTTAGCTGAGGGATTCCTTCTATTGGAAACAGAGATGAAAAGGGAAAGACCAGGTCATTATCTATTGTTGCTTGATAATGTAACCCACTGCCTGAACTTTACTGTACTGCTGTCATTCAAATAAAAATGAAGGTCAGAGAAGAGGAGATTGTTGGGTGATTTTCTCTTAGGAGCTGTTGGAAGTGTCTTCTGCAACTTTGAGTGTCTTTGGCTACTGGGAGTAACAGAATAATAGTGTCCGCCCCCCCCCCCACACACACACCCTATTCCCTGTCACCTTATAAACTAGCGTGGTCCTACCACTAACCCCATTAATCCCATAACACCTGGAATCTCCGCTAGATTATTAGAGAAGTTAGTCCCCAAACCCTTTGATTAAAGCTTAAATAGGTAGAAATGTAAGCAAAATTGGAGAAACCTTTGACAGCTGCCCTAGAAAGTAGTGATGTGCCATAATATACCAGTAATCAATGGTAATCTTGAAGTCCTAATGGATTCCTCTACAATTTGGGTCTTGAGTTATATGTTTATCAAAGTTAGGTAGGTAGGAGGAGAGAGAGAGAGAGAGAGAGAAAGAGAGAGAGACAGAGAGATACTCAGATATATTTGTATGTAGAGAGCAATAGAACAACACATATGTAGTGTGTGTGTATATGTCTCTGTGTGTGTGTGTGTGTGTGTGTGTGTGTGTGTGCACCAGCCTTCTATCAATTATATTACATGGCCACTTGGGAGTATGGCTAAGGAAAAAAAACCACAATAATTAAAACAGGATGGAAATGTCTCCAAACTCTACCCAGGGACCACAATCTCCCCTGACCGGAGGAGGGCCAATGCTCACCCTCAGCTTCCTTTTAAAGAAGCCATTTTGGGGAGTTTCCTGGAACCTCTAAAATTCCTTCCTGTCCCTTGAGCACCATCTCTACATTCTGTATTACAGGACAGGGCATGAAGAACATGTAGATCGATAATTAAAAAGTCAGAAATGGCTCTTTCCACCATCTTGCAGCGCTGCCACCATAGTGCGCATGAATGTCCTGGCAGATGCTCTCAAAAGCATCAACAATGCAGAAAAGCGAGGAAAACGCCAGGTTCTCATCAGGCCGTGCTCCAAAGTAATCGTCCGGTTCTTAACTGTGATGATGAAGCATGTTATATTGGCGAATTTGAGATCATTGATGATCACAGAGCAGGGAAAATTGTTGTGAACCTCACGGGCAGATTAAACAAGTGTGGTTTAATCAGCCCCAGATTTGATGTTCAATTGAAAGATCTGGAAAAGTGGCAGAATAATCTCCTACCATCCCGTCAGTTTGGGTTTATTGTGCTTACAACCTCAGCTGGCATCATGGACCATGAGGAAGCAAGACGAAAACACACAGGAGGAAAAATCCTGGGATTCTTTTTCTAAGGGTGTAAAACAAACATACCAATAAAATGCTCCAATGGAAAAAAAAAGTCAGAAATGCATATTTTTATATATAAAAGAGAAATCATTCATTTGGGGAAAGTGGAAGCAAGGCACTTAATGACGCTATCAGGTCTGGACATCTAGCGACTCCTCCTAGAACAAGGACTCTTCGCCATGGACCAGTGGAGGACACGTGTTTGAATGGGAAAAAATGTACATGTAATAGTAATCATAATAATAGCTAACATTTATATAGTATCTACTGTGCTCCAGGCACTGCGCCAAGTGCTTTATAAATATGATCTCATTGGATCCACACAGCACCCCTGGGAGGGAGGCGCTATTATTCTCCCCAGTTTACAGATGAGAAAACTGAGGCAGGCAGAGGTTAAGTGACTTGGCCAAGGTCATACAGCTAGAGGGTCTACACCTGGATTTCAACTCAGATCTTTATTTTCATTAACTTCTAACTGAAATTGTAGTAGCTGAGAATGTCCTCACTGGTAGGAACTTTATTTTAAGGTTTTCAAAGCACTTTCAAAACATTACAGAGTTTTCTCCTTACAACAACTCTGGGCGGTAGGTACTGTGATTTATCTCCACTTTACAGATGAGAAAACTCAGGCACAGAGAGGTTCATTTACATGGCCAGGGTCAAACGGGCGAATGAGTATCTGAAACTGGCTTGGAATTCAGGTCTTCCTGACTTCCTGGCTCCAAGTCCAACACGCTATAGACTGAAGGTTCTCTGTCTTGGTTAATTCACAGGTCCAATAACATAACTGTAGCTCAAGTCCAAACACACCTCTCCTATTACGGCAGTGTCCATTTTAAGCCCCTGTTGAGCAAGGTATTGACCAAGAACAAGGTAATGTTCCAGGAAACAGGTCTTAAATAGGATCCTATTTCAAGCATCTACCCTACGGAACAGTTGGCTTGGAATTCATAACTTCAAAGAACAGCATCCCCGCTCACAGTTTTTTCTCCTCTCAACCGTGAAAGGTTCAGATAGTGCCTCCAGTAGTCACCTAATAAGATTCCATTCAGCAGTATTACAGAACTGAGTGAGGCAGTGAAGGCCATGGGCACCATTCCAACTCTGCACCTTACAGTCGGGCCACCATTTTGGAAATCTGTCACCACTGGTCACGAGAATAATTACGGGCAGAAGAAGGCCCAGAATAAGGGTGTCTGCAAAGCCAAGGATCGGCTCAATAACAACACACAAAGTGACAACAAAGGCCACGATGATAATAATGTGAATGATAAAACAAAAAGTAGTCATTTAATCCATCTGTTTCAAAATAGTCCATAAAGCATGTCGAAAGGATAACAGCAGGACAGTGACTTGTCCTATGACTATTTCTACCCCATTGAAAACCATGAGAATGAAAGATCACAACAAAAATATTCATAATGCCGCCTGCTAGTGAAGCTGTCTTGTAGATGCCTTACTAAGTGAAGAGAAGATGAGCTTGTCGCCCACTACTTTCATTCAATTATAAGAAAAAAAAATCATTTTATCTACCTCACCCACTCAATATTTTGCTGGACATTAAATAAACAAGAATAAGTCAGGACCTCATCTTAGGATGAGGCTAATGAGTAAAACAAACATTTCAAGGTTTGAATGTGAACATTAAGTGGGTAAAATAATTCTATCAGCCTAAAGTTTGGTCAAGATCCATCAATGAATCAACATGTATTTATTAAGTGCCTACTCTGTGCTAAGCGCCATAGTGCTAAGTGCTTTATTGTAATTATCCACTTGATCTTCTAGAGTTCCAGGGGTGGGGAACCTGCAACCCCGAGGACCGTCCTCAAGCGCAACTCTTTGACAGAATCTAAGCTTCACAGAACAAATCAATCCCCATAATAAAAGGATCTGTTCTGTAAAATTTGGACTCAGTCCACAGGCCACACCCAAGGACCTAGAAGGCCACACAGGCCTCAGGTTCCCCACCCATCTTTCTAAACCATCCTGGGAGGTAGGCGCTGCATTTTCCAGTTGAGAAAATTGAAGCTAACAGAGGTTAAATAACTTGCCTAGGACAAGATCTGAACTCAGATCTTCCTGTTTCCAGGTCCAGTGCTCTATCCACTGCACCACCAGCTGCCTCTATATTAAAATGTTTATTAAAAATATACATACATATGTATGTTTATATAGTACAAATACAGCATGAATAAAATGCACATATATGCAAAGTAGATAAATATAAAGTCATTCAGGAGGGAGGGCACTAGAGGATGAAAACTCATTGAAGATAGAGTTCCTTTAGTCTGGAGGTTCCTCTTAACTTGGGTTCCAGTGAAACCTTAAAAAAATTAAAACTGATTTTCTTTGTAATCCTGTATATTTTATTTTATGCATTTAGAAACAAGATTCTAAGAAGGGGGCCCTAGACTGCCCAAGGGGTCCAGAACACAAAAAAAGATGAGAAAATCCCAAGTCTCTCCCAAGTGTCACCCACATAAAGTTAGGCTAGTATTTCAGATTTCCTCTGGAAGCAAACCCTGGAGGGACAGGCTTGTGGCTCTGTAATAACTTCAGTGAATAATGCAGAAGTCAAACGTGGTTATTAAGAACACTGAATAATATATCGGCACCTCTGCAATTGAGGGGGAAAAATTCTCATCCAGGCAAAGAGTTTCATCAATAGCATTTATTAGTATTATTATTTTTGATGTCATAGGTTGTGCAGGAAGACTTTTACTGCTGAGGGAGGAGAGTTGGTGAAAAGCCTGCAGCCAGCAGGATTGCTGATCTGAGCCAACGTGAGAACAGTCCAGCCCTGGGCTTAGTTACCAGGAGAGTGTAGGTCACGTGCCACGTTAAGAGTATGAGGCTGTGACACTGATATCAATTTATAGACCAAAGAACGGTGAATCGTGTGGGTGGGAAGGGAAGAGAGGGGAGGCTTTGGAGGGAGCAGAGCAAGTTACAGATTCAGAGGTAATGGTGTATTACATGAGCTTATAACGAAATTCTGGAAGAGAAGTGGGTGATGGCTCCAGAAATGCAAAACGAAAATATGGAAGATTGGGGGAAAGAGGTAAAGGAGAAAACCAAGGTCTAAATTTATGGTCCTGCGACATATCACTTAACCTTCTTTCATTATTCTCATCAGTATTAACGATGATAATAGCAAGCATTTAGAATGAGCTTTAAGGTTTGCAAAATCCCATTTGATAATCACATTTGATGCTCACAACAACTCTGGGAGTACCTGCTATCATTATCCCATAGCAATTAGAGGTTAGGAGACTTGCCCAGGGTCACATAGCTAGACACTGTGTATGGGAGGATTATAAACTTAGGTCTTTCTGACTCCAGGCCCAATGTTCTACCCACTGTGCAATCAGTAAAATGAGGGGCTCTCACTAAGGTCCCTTCCAGCTCAGAGTGTATGGTCCTCTGATCTCAAGTTTTCTTCTTTTAGAATCAACAGTCTCCCAAAGTACCAAAAAATGGACAGCTTCTGAAAAGAGCTGAAAACTAGCAAGGGGAATTCAGAGAAGAAAGAACAGAAGAAGAGACACATGCAGGACAACCAATGGACACACTCTGCACGTCAATCAATAGTCAATAACATTTATTAAGAGCCAGGCAATGTTCTAAGCACATGTAACTGGAAGATCCATATAGTTCTACCCCATCTGCTCCCTATCTTTTAACGCCACCACTAGCATCCCAATGACACCAAAAGAAAGCCTATTTATATTTGCATTTAGTGTAGAAAACATATTTATACTTTTCATAAATACATAATCAATGTATAAAATCCTATATTAAATATATAATCAATATAGAAAATCCTATATTAAATATGCAATTAACATAGAAAATCCTATATCAAGTATATAATTAACATAGAAAATCCTATATTAAATATATAATTAATATGTAACAATACATTGTATACAATATATAATTAATATATCAATTACATATTAAATCTATAACATATTTATATTAACAATCATCATAGGGATAAATAGCATCTATATAGGACTTGAAAGTCTGCAAAGTGTGTTACAAACGTTATCCATTTGACCCTCCAGACAGCTCTGAGGTAGGTGCTGTTCTTATCCTCGTTTTAAAGGCCAGGAAATGTGAGGTGAAATGATTTGCCTAGGACCACACAGTAAGTGTCCAAGGCAGGATTCGAACTCATGTCTCCCTAATCCCGAATCTATTGCTCTATGGCCCCTCTAGCGGAACAGGGGGAAAAGATCCCGGAGCTGACAACGGTCAGTGAGGCTGCGCTTCACTGGGGACAGGAATGCTAGAAATCCCCTTTTGTTACCGCTCTCTCCTGTCACAGAACATCGGTCGGGATGTCTTATTGCTCTGCAAACTAAAACAACGGCGGGACCAGGCGCACGCTCAGAAATCCTCCAGGTCCAAGGCCACTGGAGGCTTCTGCGCTCCTTACTCTCCAGCAGAGGCAGATAGATGCCATCTGACGCGGGCTCCCCCGCCCTGAGCGCGTGTGAGCAAAAACCTCCTCAAGCCTGCGAGTGACACATTCACTTGTTTCTAATCTTTGCTTTCCTTCCCTCCTTGGCCCAGCTCGGAGCTGCGGTTCAGGCTCAGAGGCATCTGCCTCCTCTCTCCGTGCAGCCCCTTCCCAGGCCTCCTTCGGTGGCCGTGCAGGCAGACCAGCCAGGGAGTTAGGGCAGGACCCTAGGGATTTTCCTGCTCTGTTCTGTCCCCGGCCTGGGGGCCTCTCCTTCTCTAATAAGCCTCACCTGGGGTTCTTTGTGGGCTGGGGCTCTGGCAGGCAGCAGCAGGCAGGGGGACTACCCACGTGGAGGGAACCACAGGTACAGACTAGCCGGTAGTGTTCTCAATTTGGACCACCGCCAGGAAAGCAGAATCAGGAAATATCTGGCCCTAGCACTTTACAGCTTCCTCCAGAGGGGGAGGGGCCAGCGGGTTTGATCACCTGAAATCTGACGCCTTACTCACTCCTTCCAGGAGTGAACTCTGGTTTGGTGAGGGCAGGGAAGAACTTTGATCCGGACATTTGGGAGCCACTGAGCTTTTTTCAAGGATTCTCCCAAACCCTCACGTGGTGAAGAAGGGAGGTTAGGTCTACGTCGCCATAACTTATCATTTTAATTCCATATTTCTTGCTCCTGTCCCCTTTTTTCCACTCCAGTTCAGGCCCTCCTCACATCCCACCTGGACTATTGTGACAGCCTCCCATCTGGTCTCGCTGCCACGGTTCCCCCATCCCCAATTTATCCACCCCTCAGCTGTCAAAATGATCGTCCTAAAGCACGTCTGACTGTGTCACTCTTCAGATCAATAAACTCCCATGATTCCCTGAGTCTTCAAGGGTTTCACTTCTCCATTTGGCTCTGAGAGCCCTTCAAAACCTCTCCCAAACCTGCTTTTCTGGACATGGTTCCCCTCCATGCACATGGGGGTGTGGACACACTGGCCTTATCACTATTCCTCATAGACGTCACTCCACACCGCCACTCCGTGACTTCACTTTTCAAGAGCTGTTGCCTATGCCTGTAATGTCCCTTACTTCTACCTGTTAGAATCTCTAGCGCCCTACAAGGTTCAAGTCAAGAGCCACCCCTTACAGGGAACCTTTCCTAACCTCCTGCTTGCTGGCTGCTAGTGTGTGACCTACCTTGAATTTATTTAAGTCTATTATGTGTGTCATATGACCTACCCAAACTATATTGTATTTATTTTAAATCTATTATGGGTATAATTATATACGCATGCATATATGAAGGTGGGGGAGAGAGAGAAACAGAGACAAAGACAGAGACAGAGAGTGAGTTCTGGGAGAGTGTACAAAGAGGGTGATCGAAATGGTGAAGGACTTGAACACCAGGCTATATTAGACTCAGTCAAAGGAACTACTGAGGTTTATTGAAGAGAAGAGAAGACAGAGAAAGAGAGAGAGGAAGGAAGAGAGAGACTGAGAAAGAGAGAAGACACACACAGAGAGCACCTACTAAGTGCTAACCACTGTGCCAGAAGGCAGGGATTCAGTTTAAAATGATATAGTCTCTTCCCTCAAGGAATTTACATTCTTTCCTTCCGCTAGTGCAGAATACAGCTCATTTCCATCTCCTCACCCCATGTCACTCTTGGCCATGTGCTTTCATAGATCCTCCATGGTGGGAGCACCCAATGTTCAAGAGGCCTTCCCTGCACACTTTAATACTATATGGTACCAGGGCAGCATTTGGAGCATCCAGCTGTTTTATTGCCCTCTTTCCCTCCATGACTGGCTCACCTCTTACAACAATATTTTTGAATACTATCTTTTAAATCTTCTTAAGCACACTGGTGACATGATGCATCTTAATTACATCTATCATATGTCTTTCTATTTTCTGCCTCTCAATTCTAAAAGAAGGACAATTTCTCCAGAATTCTAAAGGGTCCCTGGTCAAGCCTTTGATGACAATACAAACCATTGTCTCTATGGTGAGCTGAAACATTCCCAATTAGACATATGGGAAACAGAGATGCTAGTACTAGTTTCCCACTTGAGTACTGGTACCCTGGCCTCTAGATCAAAGGATTCTAGAATGATGGAGATGCAAAACAACCTTAGAAGCCATCTAGTTCAGCACTTCTTAAACTGTGGGCACAGTTTAAGAAGTGCTGAAGGGGTGGTGAATAAAAAAGTTTAAGCAGCCCTGATTTGATTGACTCCTACTTCCATTTCAATTCAATTCAGTTCAACAAATATTCTAATGGATAGAGTTGGTCTGGAAATCAGGAAGTCCTTGGCTTATGTGCCACCTCTGACACGTACTAGCTGCATGATCCTAGATAAGGCACATAACCTTTTAGTGCCCCACAAAACCTTCTAAGACTATAAGTTAGAGAGTGGGTGCTGATATACATTGGTATTGGGATTTTCCTCACTGGCAGTTCCTAATACTAATAAATCACCGATATAGTACCCCTTTCTCCTCAAAATGTACAAGGAATTATGCTAGATACTGGGGATGCAGAGGCAGAAATTAAACACTCCCTGCCTGCCAGCAGAATTTACATTTGCACAGGGTGAAATCAATAGTTTCACACATAAATAAGAACAAAGTATTTATAAAATAAAATAATTTCAAGAAGGAGATAGTTTGCTCGGGGATGGGGAATCAGGAAAGACATGCTTTAGGAAGTGGTATCCAAGATGAGTTTTGAGGGAAGGTGAGAGTTCAAAAGATGGGAAATGAAGGGAAAGTGTAGATCTTACATGACAAATGGTGCAGCAGCATAGAGGTGGGAAACAAATTTCACTTTAAAGGAAACTGAGGCAGAGAAAGGTAGAGTGATTTCCCAGTGAGTGGCAGAATTGGACTAGACCAAGAACCTCTGGCCTCTCCTTTCCAGGCTCTCTCTATCATGGTGCCCTCTCTTGCTCTTTAGCTCAAGGTAGGGCTTGATCAATCAATATTTCAGGACTAGCCTTGCTTCTTTGAGGAAACTTTCTCTGCTGGGAAAGGTTCGTGGTGAAACAAAACCCCATGATTTTCAGCAATTTATTTAAATCAAAAATGAAGTCTAAATCAAAGGTCCCTATGTCAAAAAAATTCCATAAAAATGTTGTTATTATATTAAATCCATGAGGAAGAGGCAAGCTTCCCTCCATGGCACGTATCAGAAAGGTTCAATTGTCAAGGGCAGAGAAATTGATTTCAAATAGGAAAGTAATGGGAAAATGGCTTCCCACCTAACAGAGATGAGAGCTGACAAAGAAGTGTCCTCCTCGGTGCCTACTCTATCAATTCTGTTTTACCAACTGCCAGGTAAGGAAGTCTGAAAAACTCTGCATCTCTCTTGTCTTTATATAGCCTTGAAAGCTGGGCCAGCTGACTCTAACTATGGATCTGGATGCTTAAGTTGACACATAAATAGGTGTACGTTATCTGTATCCACTATTTTATAAATAACTAGAAAAATCTTGACTCATAGGATCATAGATCTAGAGCGGGAAGAGACCTCAGAGGCTATCTAGTCCAACACCCTGATTTTCCAGATGAGGGAAATTGAGGCCTGATGGATCAGGTGACTTGTCTAAGGTCACCTGATGGTTAAATAGAAAAACATAAATTTTGATATAGAAGAAAAATCTGAATCATATCTATACTTCCCAGCTGCCATTTCTAAACTGTCACCTCTACTCCTGCCATCATTTTCATCTCTCTCCCCTGGAGTGGAATCTTAGGCTTTGGTCCCAGAATCACCCTGGGCTCTGATAGGTGAGCCAGAACCAGGCCTTCATGGCATTCCTTGGCCACCATTCCAAAATCATACTGTTACCTATGTACCCCACTGGGCGCTATCTTGATCCCCTGTACGTTTTACCTTCCCTCTGTTAGAATGTTAGAAAGATCTTTGAATACAGGGACTATCCTGTTTGGTTATACTTGTATCTTCAGCACTTAGGACAGTGCCTAGAAGTACTCAGAAAAGGAATGTGTGAGGCTCTCTGTTCTCTCTCTCTCTCTCTCTCTCTCTCTCTCTCTCTCTCTCTCTCTCTCTCTCTCTCTCTCTCCCCCTTCCCCTTTCTCTCCCTCTCTCTCTCCCTTCCCCCCCTCCCTCTGTCCATTTATCTCTATCATCTATCTAGGTATCTATGTATCTAGCTAGCTGTCATCTACAAGGTATTAAGTAAAGAAAATATTGGCAGAAAAAATGCCTCATAATTCTGTGAATGGGCCACAAGCCTGGAAGAAAACAATTATAGCTACAGTCAGAAAGTAAAACCCCTCTCTACTTTTGGCTGTCCCATCACAGTACCAGTTTGGATCATTGGACCCAAAGAACCCAGAAAGGTCCATGCTACCTTAAATTCCTCCCCTTAATCCTCCTTCTAATTCCTCACTTATCTGCTTCCTTTTCTCTTGGGAATGAGAATAAACTACATATTTATCATCTTGTACAGCATCAAAAAAAGAGGGGGAGATGAAAGATTTGAATTTAATCCAATAAATGCTTATTAAGCATCCATTATGTGAAAGGTACTATGTTAGGTCCAAGGAATGCAAAGACAAGATAAAGAAAAAAATGTCCTTACTCTCCCTATCCACATACATATATATGAGGAGAGAGACAGACAGAGAAGCAAAGGGAGGGAGGGAGGGAGGAAGGGAGAGAGAGAGAGAGAGCAAGAGAGAGAGAGATAGAGAGAGAGAGAGAGAAAGTAAATACAAGATCATTGAGTGAAAGAGAGAGTTCTAGCAGTATTAGGAGCAGTTTCTTGCATTAGATAGCATGTGAGCTGAGCCTTCAAAGACGTTGGTGAATCCAGTAGGCAGAGGTGAGGTGGAAGAACATTCTAGGCAGAGGCCCTGACGTGGGAAATGGAGCCTGAGTTTGAAGACCAGCAAGCAAATCAACTAAGCTGGAATGCAGGGCCACAAAGACAGGTAATGGTGTAGTCTGGAAAGGCGGGTTCCACCTAGACTGTGTAGAGCTACAAATGTCAAGTTGTTCAAACAAACAAAAGCCAGGCAGGACAGTGTGGTGAAGAGAGAGCTAGTCTGGGAGCCAGGAAGGCCTGGACTCAGGGCCTCGCTCTAACAAACACTGACTATGTGACCTGGGAAACTTGTACAATCCCTCAGAGCTCCAGGAAATTCCCTAAGACTATCAGTGTCATCAAAGGCTGACCTGGATTGGTGGAGGAAGTTTCATCATTGGGAGTACCCCATCCCACTGAAATTATAGATCAGGTTTTTAAGCCCCTATTTTAAACCCAGAGGTGAAAAGACATGGGGGGAGTCACTGAAGACTTGTAAACAGGGAGTGATATCAGGAGTCCTGGGCATGAGGAAATTTATTTTGCCAGGTGTGTGAAGGGAGAAGACTGGAAACATCACTGCTGGCTACCCCACTAAGTTATGCACATTCAAATGTAGGTAGCATTGTTTAATAAAATGCACCAAAGATAATTACTCATTACTAACGAACCTCTTTTCTAAAGGGAGGGTAATTACATAGGAAACAAAAGAGCTAAGTCCAGTTTCAACTTAACCTGAGTCAGCTAGGTAAGAAAACAGTCTATGCACCCATCTCCATTTTGGCCCCAAGGGATTCACCTTCACCACTAAATATGCCACATGGCTTTTGAGATTCAATATTGTGTTCTTGTCCATTTGATTTCAGTTAGAAAGCCCCAGGACATTTTTGAAAACAAGATGCCATCACTAATGAGGTTACCTTTGGAGCAACATTTGAATAATTAGATACCTCATTAGCGGCGATGAAAACAGAATTCGTCCTTCTGAGCTTCCATTTCTAATGTTCATCCCCAAAGAACCCAACTGATCCAACAACCTCAGCGAACTTCAGACCTGAGAGCAAGCTCTGTCCAGTGGGGTCATGGGGACTTCCTGGCTTCCACATCTGGGTAAAGAGGTGACAGGGTGCAGTGGAAAGCACAATGAATTTGGAGTCAGAGGACTCAGGTTCAAATCCTGGTTCTGTTGTCACTTTGTAAACCCTAAAGTAAATAAATTCTTAAAGTAAAATAAATTTTAGTCACCCTCATCATCATCATCATTAATTATCTGACCTTTCTTTGAATATCAGACATTCCTCACCTATAAAATGAGAGTTAGAGGAGATGACCTGTGAAGTTCTTTCCAGCCCTAGCATAACTTCCTGGAACATAGTAGGCCCTTAATAGATATTTAGTGACTGACTAACTGATTCACACTAGTCAGTTTAGCAACAAACGCAAAAGCCTCAAACGACTCCAGAACTTTGTAGTGATTAATTTTAAAAAAAAAATGCAACTGTCACCTGGATTCAGGGGGAAGGGGACTGAAGACATGAATCTTCTAAGACATCTTTGAGATCATGCAGTATTTAATGTGTAGAGTTTAGAGTTCTAGATGTGGAGTCAGGAAGACCTCAGACACGTACCTGCTGTGGCACCCTGGGCAAGCCACTTAACCTTCGTTTGCTTCAGTTTCCTCATTAGTAAGATGGGGATAATAAAAACATCTACCATGTGGGGCTGTTGTGAGGATCAAATGGGATAATATTTGTAAAGGGCTTAGCTCAGTCCCCTGCACAGAGTAAGAGCTACAGAAATGGTATACACTATTGACTCCTCAGGTTCTTCATCTGTAGAATGGGATAATAATGGCACGTGTTCTCAGGGTTGTTGTAGAGATCAAAGGAGATGATTTATGTAAAGTCCTTTGCAAACCATGGGCTGCTCCCACAATGTTAGCTAGAATTACTATATACCTATTTAACTCTTCTTTGATATTCACAGCATGGTCAAGGGTACAGAAAAAAAAAAAGTCTTGGAATCTTTTTGAAAGGCTTTGTGTATTTTACCCAACTAGAAATCAATAAAGTAATTGTGTAAGATGGATTTAATACATCTCATTTATTAAGGCCCAGTTACTGCCTAAATCCATTTTAGACACACTTTAAGATAATTCAGGTCCATGATGAATCACAAAACAAAGCAAAACAAACAAAAACAACTTTAAGTCACCTCCCCCCTCCCCTGTGTGCCTCAGTTTCTTCATATGTAGGATGAAAGTCAGAGTTAAAAGAGACGTTCACGCTAAGGTCCATTCTCACAGTCTGTCATCACCCAGCCCTTACTGGAGTAGTTGATTCAGAAAAGATGAGATCTTGCTAAGCCATTAGGCTTATTCTTACTATCTTTTATCCTTAAGGAAAGATAAAATTGTTGCTACTTTTTTAAAAAGTGGGGTCAATTCAAAAATGTCACAGCATTAAGGAAATTTAGAAAGGAATATATGAGTATGTATATGTATATGCATGTATATATGTACACATGTGCATATATAGTGTGTGTGCACACATATATGTATATATGTGCTATATGCAGATGCATACACACATACATATATAATATATACAAATACACAAATCATACATGTATATATCAATCAACACGCATTTATTAAGGACTTGTTACATCCTTAATTTTAAGCTATTAAATAGCTTAAAATTGTGCTTACCATTTAGGACACCCTGAATATTCAAGGTAAATCCAGGATAACAGCAGCGGAGGAGGAGGAGACATCACCAGCTGGGAGATCAGGAAAGGCTTCTTTCATGTGGAAGTCGGCATCTGAACTAAAATTTTAAGCATTCTATCACACATGTGTGCATGCACACATATAATATGCTCATTCATCACATATGAATGCATATGCATATAATATGCACATTCACCTTACACACATATACAGACATACATTTTAAAATTCAGGATCCTGGTTCCTATTTCTTATTGTTTCCTGAGAGTCAGCTTCAACCTGGCCTGTCACATCTGTCCCCTACTCCCAGCTCAAACAGCTATCACTCTAGTTTACCTTGTAATATTAATGATGGTGATGATGATGATGATAGCTACAGTCCTATTATGATCAGCAGGGTCTTTTTTATTTTATGTCTGTGGAACAGTGCCTGTCACATGTTATTCAGTCATTTCAGTCATGCCCTACTCTTTGTTACCCCATTTGGGGTTTTCTTGGTGGAGATATTGGAGTGGTTTGCCATTTTCTTCTCCAGCTCATTTTACAGATGAGGAAACTAAGACAAACAGAGTTAAGTGACTTGCCCAGGGTCACACAGCTAGGCAGTATCCGAGGCAGGATTTGAACTCAGAAAGAGAAGTCTTCCTGACTCCAGGCCCAGTGTCTATCCACTGTACCTCTTAGATATCCCACTGGCATATACTAGGCACTTAACAAATGTGTGATGATTAATTGATAGATTGTCAAGCTACTTTTACAAACTGTGATATAAAATGGATGCCGAGATTGGTCTGGACACACACATCATATGTGACTGCGGCAGGTAAGTTGACCTCTCAGATAATTACCAAAAACTCAAGATAAGCCATCCATCTGCATTTGTGGATAAATTTACCCCACACCTGAGAGTTTCCCTACATCAGTGAAATAACAGGTCTGGATTATTAAAATAAAATAAAATTCACTCAGGGTATGTAAATTTAGAGATCCTCATCTTCAAACTTTCTGCTGAGACAGATTTTACCCAATTCCAGGGTTAATGGGTGACTCCCCAGATGTCAAACACTTCAGGAGGCTCCATTAACTCCTTCAGATCTTTAGTGAACTACAGCTCCAGGCAACAAGAAGCCAGCGCCTACAGCCAGTGTGTGATATGGTCCCCCAGTTGGACCTGGCCCCTTTTCTGTGTTACCCTGCTACATTAAATGGAGCATGGAACAATTTGGCTAATGAGTCAGAAAATATTTTGCATCTACCCCAGCAAGGGTGCCTGTGACAAATAGCCTAGGTATGAGGATGGTGGGATGGAGCTTGCCTAAGGCAACCACATCAAAGTTGGGGGTGGATGCATTTCTGCTTTCCTTCTAAAAAGAGGAGGAGGCAATGTCAAGTCTCAAGGTCCCCTCCAGCCCTAAGTTTCTGGGATTCACAAACTCAAGTAAGAGCCATTAAATGAAGCAGGCCAAGGCATAAATGGTCTTCTTTTGTGCCATTTGGGAGTGTAGAGATTTGACTATGTTCTTTAGTTAATTCCTCATCTTAATGAAAAGACCCCCTCCCCCACCTCCATATGTGCTTTGTTTGGCTCTGCATATGGTTTTTCTGTTTTCTTTTTCAAGGGAAGGAGAAGAGGGAATAGTAATGGGTTTGCCAAAAAAGAGAGACCAAACAGGAGAGAGAGAAAAAGAAAAGGAAGAAAAAGAAAAATGAGCCATTGAAACATCTTTCAATACACAGAAGAGAACAGAAGGAAGAAAGGTAGCCAGAGGGAAACACAGACGAGCAAGATACCTTCAAAGTTCCATGTTGAATTTATTATAGATTTAAAATGGAAATCAAGATGTAGGGCAATAGAGATTCACAGCCTCACATATGATCCTCTCTCTTTCTACTTTGTATGTGGAAATGCTCATTTTGTTTGGCGCTTCTTAAGTTCAGAATTTTTTTTTAATGAATAAAACAAAATGAGGGAGTTGGGGAAAAGGAGTAAAAGGAAATAGCCCCCAAATAGCAAATGTCTAGGTTCAAAGGAAAGCTAGATTCTTTCTCAGCCTTTAGCAAAGTACAAAGTTCAAAACTGCCATAAAAAAACATATTTAATGGGGAAATGACTTGGGGGATTTGGGAAACTTGAGTCAATAGACATTTTTTTTCCTCTCTGCAAATAGTTTATTGAATTCTGACCATGGAAACTGAGTCATGGACTTGGCCCTCATGAGGTGGATTGGACTTCAATCTCTATGGTCTTTTTCTACTCAGAATCTTATGGATTTATGACTGTGACCTTAGAGCTTATCTAGCCTAGACTCTGCATACTACAGACCAAAAGACTGAGGTCTCAGGATGGGAAGTGTACCTAAGGGCACACACAGCATAGTGGGTAGCAGAGTTGGGATTTGAACCAAAGTTTTCAAAGTCCTACCACTGTTTCTCTTCTTTCCTTTCCTCTCCTCTCCTCTCCTCTCCTCTCCTTTCCTTTCCTTTCCTTTCCTTTCCTTTCCTTTCCTTTCCTTCATTCTTTCAGGCAATCAAGGTTAAGTGACTTTCCCAGGGTCACACAGCTATTAAGTGTCTGAGGCCAGATTTATTTAAATTCAGATCCTCCTGACTCCAGGGCCAGTGCTCTATCCACTGTGCCCCCTAGCTGCCCCCTCAATCCTCTATCTAAGACACTATACTACTTCTTTATAAACGGCTCTGAGTTAGTCATCAAGTTATCTGTGATGATCTCACTTAAGCCCTCCTGCAGTGTCCGGCTCCCAACCCCTATAATAGCTAGAGGTTTCAGCAGCAAAGAGGAACTGAAAGGGGTTCAGCACAAGAGAGAAACATTTATAACACTTTACATTTTCTACTGCTCTCCTTCTACTACCATCATAACCAGTCTGCCATCCCATTGCCCTAAGCAATCTACCCTATCCTCCCTGCCCAATCAGCCTTTCTGACATGCAGATATCACCATTCATGGCCCAGTGGAAAGAATGGAAGCAGGGAGACCTTGGTTCAAACCCCACTAGCTATGTGACAACTGACAAATCATTTAACCTGGGCCTCACTTTCTTTGTCTATAAATTTGGAGTCATGATATTGTCAGTGCTCTCACAGGATCACTCTGAGGTTCAAATGAGATAAAATTTATAAAACACTTTGCAAACTTTAAAGCACTATATAAATGTCAGTTACTATCATTATTGATTATCATATTATTAATTAATCACCATTTAATTATTATTAATTATTGATCAATAACCTTAAATGGCTCCCCTTTGCCTTGGAAATAAAGAAAAAACCCAATCTGGAATTTACAGCACAGGACAATATGGTTCCAGCTAACTTTCTAACCTTTGTAATACAAGGAAAATTAGGAACCCCTGAGAAACCCCTAGCTACTGACAAGCACCCCCAGAAAGAATGGACTCAGATATCTTTGGCATTTAGCAAACCCCCTGGGACTCCATGACTCCACCAAGGAATGTCAATAGATAGGACCATCCCACTGAAGGATAACCTGGCAGACCCTTTCTAGCAGATATCCCTGGGGCTCCGTGACTCCACCAAGGAATATAAATGAGATTATCCCACTAGTAGGATAACCTGACTGAATCTTTGATCAGCCAGGACCTTTGTTCCTGTACCCCCAGACCACCCTATGACTTGGCATGTAAATTCTCTATATAAACTACCCTTTCGCTTCAACACATTGCCATTGATTTGTGGTGCCATACCCCAATGGCCACCAGCTAATAAATTCTCCACTTAAAACTTATACTCTGTGGTGTGTCTCACTCGCTTCTGGTACAACATTTTGGAGGCCCCAGCGAGATGAGGCGGTATTTTGTGTTAGCGCCCTGGAGACACACACAGAATTCTGGACCTCAACAGGGAATCTCTGCCCCCCATCCACCTTCTCTCACTTCAGAGGGCTGGCTCCTGGGGATTTCTTTTCCTAGGACTCTGATGTGGAGTGATGGTCTTGGAGAATGGGCTCTTTGCTGACCTGTCCCTTTTCGGCCTACGGAGAATTCTAGTTTGTAGACCTCTAGAGGTAAGGTTTTTCTGGTTTGGTTTCTGGTTTGGGGCTAGCCATTTGGGTCTCTGTTATCATGCTAAACCCTGACGAGGCTGTGGTACAGAGCTGGGGGGCTGGGACGCCACCCTTCCTATTGGGGTGTGGGAAGATTGGGGGTCGTATCTTTGAGGAGGAAATCTTTCCTCTGAGGGGACTTGTTTAGCCTTCAATCAGCCCATGCCATTTGGTTTTCTGTTTTGTGTTTTGGGGTGTGGGGAGATTGGAGGTCGTTATCCCTCCTCCGAGGGAATTTGTTTAGCCTTCAGTCAACCCATGCTGTTGGTCTTCTGTTTTGTGTTGGAGTGTGAGAGAGATTGGGGGTCGTATCTTTGAGGAGGAAATCTTTCCTCTGAGAAGACTTGTTTAGCCTTCAATTCGATCCACACTGTTTTTTTTTTTGTTGCGTTTTGAGTTCGTCTCTGTTCGCGTGTCTATGTCAAAATTGTGAAATGTCTATGTTTTGTTAAAAAATCTGAAACATAGGCAGCTAGGGATTTCAGGCTGCAACTAGGAAAACAAAGACTCCCTTCCTTGTGGCTCCCGTTTGGCCAACATGGAACTACGGGGAATGGGTTAAAATTTGGCAAATTCTGGGTTTTAAATTGTTAAAAGTTTGGAAATTGGTTAGTTGAATTTGGGAAGAAAGAACTCCTGAAATTGTAAAGTCATTCCAGGAGCTCACTCTTGCTGAAACATCTCCTCCCAATGAATGCCTTCTGGTTAAAACCTCTGTTAAAGTCTTCAGCGGGACTCTCGCATTTGTCTTAGTCCCGGATTCCCTTAGATTCAAGTACAAAAGAGGTTTTTGGGAGTGAGCAAGGGGGTGAAGTTTGCTTGAATTACAATCATTGAGATCTTTTCACTAGGGCTGCAGTAAAAGTTAGAGCAGTTAAATCAAACTCCTCTCCTCCCAGATCAGATTAGAAGAGAATGCAGGAGAACTGTAGGGAAAAACTTAAATCGCCCTCCCCACTGGGCAAAAAGGAGGAGAGGGACAGAAATTCACAGACTGACAGTCAGTCCTGTGCCCCTGAGTAACTTTGTAGCCCGTCCTTGTGGTAAAGTTTAAAGGTAAAATTTGTGAAAGAGAGAGATAGAAAACCTGTATAAGGAATTTAGGGGGGTTGTAGAATAGCAGCTTGAGATTACCTGTCTAGTCAGGAGTCCATGTGCTCCTCTTGGCTGCCATGTGCTCCTGGCCTCACCCTTCCCCCACCTTCCACATTGAAAGGTTATCAGAGCTGATGCTAAAAGGAAACTTGTAAAGAAATAGGGCTGGTTAGTTAGTGCTTGGAAGGGTAGGCTCCTTGCCCTCAAGGGGCTGCCAGGCCCCACCTAGGGAGGAGCCTTTTAGAAAACTAAAAGGGATTTTTTCCTGCTCTTATCTTCCTTGGGAGTCTGAAAAAATCCTTTTAGGCATTTTTGTATAAGATGAAGCTTGGAAAAAGTGGGTGCAAAATTAAGTTTCTCTTTCTTTCATAAGTCCTATACCTGGGCCAGAGGTAGTGGTGCTGAAGAATATACAGCTAAATAAAGTGTATTTGGGATGTTAATGTATTAATATTTGTGATACATGTATTTATATATTAATGCGATAATATATAATATCAGAAGTAATAAGACCAACAATTCCTATATTGTATCTAGAGGTTTATGGACTAATTTGTGAATGAATCCAAATGTTTAAAGGTTATTTTGCTTTAAGAAGGGAAAATACTTTTGAAAAATGTTCTGTAAAACTCTTTTTGTATAATCTTAGAAGGCCTGCTGAATTTCCACCTGTAAGCTAATTGGTTGCAGTTCAAACCTATTGTGGGTTTTTGGAGTTTCTGGGTGAGAACCTTATTAGAATTGTTAGAATTAATGCTTATCTATAGAAGCCTTGAGAGGGAGGCTGAAGGCCCATTCAATGTCTTATTCAAGTTTTTTTTGAGTAAGAAGGTTCAAAACGGCAATCTAAATTCCTTACTCCTCCCTGCCCTTAGTTTAGATAAGAAAAAAAGAATTTCACCTTAGCCCACCTGTCAGAAGGGAAGGAAAGGGGAGGGGCAGCAATAAGAGGACTGTAGGGGTCAAGAAGCCTCCAACCTGGCTTAAAAAATAACTGATAAGATTAGACTAAGACTTGAGATAGGTTTGGCCTGGTAGTTTAATTAGTGAAGTCTACCATCTGATGGAGAAGAACCCACCCTTGGGGGGAGATGAGATGGCAGATCTTTTTAATAAGTGTTCCCTTTTTTTAGAATGAGTTATCATGAAAAACAAATCCCCTTTTTTTGTGTCTTTGTGTGTTTAAGAAGCTGGAATGGGATTCCAGTATACACAGTTATGACAATGAGAGTAATAACTTATGAATTGTTTTGTCTTATGGTTGAAATGTAAAGGAAGACTGAGTACTGGGTTTGAAAGATTTGGAAAGGTAAATTAAGGTTGAGGGAAAATAGGGAAGGCAGATAAGAAAGTTTTGGGACAAATGGGAGTTAGCTAAGCCTCTCCTGTCCTGAGAATGATAGTTTCAGAAGGTCAAAGTAAGTTGGAGATGAGTGTGAGGAAGTATTTAGAAGATGGAAAAGTTATGTAGCTTGATTTGATAATTGTTAGCTCAATAAAATTTGGGCAGTCTTATCTGAAGGATATTTATTTGCTATTTAAGATTTTATGGGACTACAATTTAATATTGTCTTAAGCTCTGATTACAGGACTAGGTCACATGAAGCCGGTAATGGCATGGCAGGCGTTACAAGCTGAGAATTTTTTAGGTGGGACTGCCTGGGAGCAGTTGTGAAGATGACCTTGGTCACAGCCTAGGTAGGATCTTCCTGACTCTATTTCCCAACTCTGCTATTTCCTTTCTGAAAAGGAAAGTCCCCACCTGGTTACTCCTAAGCCATGCTTTCAGCACCTGGTAAATATAAGATTTGCTATCAGATATGACTCATGCCTGGAATCAAACAGAGGTAAGGAAGTTGTTTCCTTCTGTTAAGATATATGACATAGTCGCTCATTTCTTTCACAGCAAATTTAAATTATCAAGAAGTTTTGTAAACACTATGCTAATTCTGTTAGGTAATAGATAGATGAATATTGAAATATCTCTGAGTTATTATAATAGGATACAGGTATGGATAGCTTACAATTTTAACTTATGTTCATGACCAAATAAAAAAATTGAAATAATATAGGGATAACATCCAAAAAGGGGAAAATGATTAGGCAAAGCAAATAAGGCAAAGATGTAATGTGATCAATGTCTAATAAAAGGAAGGGATAGCGAATTTTGAAAAAGGCAATAGGATCAGATTGATTCCCCTAAGAATTATGTACAGATGTGTATGATTGGCTCTAAAAATTTATCAATTCCGGAAATTCGAGCTGATAAGTGTGTTTTGGTAATAAGATCTTAAATTTGGATGCTAATACAAGAAAATTGTATAAGATAATGGTACAAGTGAAAATATATCCCCTTTGTAAAGTATCTGTAAGTTATAGTAAGTCAAAATTATCTGAGAATTTCTAGATCTGAACCAGAGAGGCAGCACTTAGCCCTGCGTGGCTGGGACCTATGTTGTGTTTCTTTCTTGATCATCAAATTACATGTGTTCTGGGAACCCCGTGTGAGGAGTGGACATCTGGGCCTATAGGAGCCTCGCCCTGCGGTTCCAAGAGCCTGAGAGGGACAGCACCGGACGTGGACGGCTTTCTCATGGGATCCAGAACCAGAACCTGAGCAAAGACCTGCTGTTTTCCTTTCTGCGTCCTTGTGCTCCCTGAATTTTTATTATGTTCCCTCTGCTTACTTACAATTAGTTTACAATTTCTGCCCATCCCTGGGGATGTCCAAATACAGAAAAGGGAAAACCTGACTCCACCTAGATAGGGATTTTAAAACTTCACCCTGTGGAAAATAGAGTTTTTTCCATATCTTTAATTGGTCTTTAGGCGAAACTTTCAGTTTGCCTTTGACCAAAAAGGGGGAAATGTGGGATGTTTTATACCATTTTTTAAAATTTCTGGAGTGCAGTACCTGGGGAGGCTCCTTGGACTCTCCTTGAGTCTTCCAACTAGGTCTGGCCTTCCCCTGGGGCCAACGACCTAGCATTCCTTTTATTGTCACTCCTGCTTAGCGTTTTGGTTGGCCTCCTAATTTTATTGCTATGCCCCATCAGGTTGTTCTTTTTTTCAAGGATTTGAAATTCCCATGGAAGAAAGTGAGGAATGTAATACAAGGAAAATTAGGAACCCCTGAGAAACCCCTAGCTTCTGACAAGCACCCCCAGAAAGAATGGACTCAGATATCTTTGGCATTTAGCAAACCCCCTGGGACTCCATGACTCCACCAAGGAATGTCAATAGATAGGACCATCCCACTGAAGGATAACCTGGCAGACCCTTTCTAGCAGATATCCCTGGGGCTCCATGACTCCACCAAGGAATGTAAATGAGATTATCCCACTAGTAGGATAACCTGACTGAATCTTTGATCAGCCAGGACCTTTGTTCCTGTACCCCCAGATCACCCTGTGACTTGGCATGTAAATTCTCTGTATAAACTACCCTTTCTCTTCAACACATTGCCATTGATTTGTGGTGCCATGCCCTAATGGCCACCGGTTAATAAATTCTGCACTTAAAACTTATACTCTGTGGTGTGTCTCGCTCACTTCTGGTACAACACCTTAAATGTATTTATTTCAGGCTAATCTCATTTTCTTTAGCCCTAGACTACAATATTGCCCAAAGAGGCCTCTCCACATTCAGCCTCTCCAATCTGTCCTCCAAACAGCTGCCAAATTGATATTGCTAAAGCCGGGCTCTGACTATGTCACTCCGTCACTCAAGAGGCTTAGATGGTTCTCCATGTCTCCAGAATAAAATCCAAAATTCTTTGTTTAATGTTTAAATCCCTGAACTCTCTGGCTCCATCCTATCTTTACTAGCTGATTATTTATTACTTTTCCCACCTGGATTTTACTACATGAAAAATTGTCCTATTTGCTGCTCCCATGCCCATCTCCTCTCACCCAAGTCCATCCAATGTTCCATCTCTCACTGGGTCTTTGCACAAGCTTTCACCCCTCTCTGGAATGTTCTCCCTCCTCACATCTGCCTCTCGGATCCCTTCAAATCTCAAATGCTACCTCCTACAAAAGGCCTTTCCCGATGGACACCCTCCTTCCCCATCACCCCAAAACTTGTTCTACCCAAAATCACAAAATAATTTTTGTTACATATTTTGTCATCTACGTGTTATCTCCTGCAGTAGAACTGTAAGCTCTTTCAAGAGCAGGGACAATTTCATTTCTGTCTTTGTCTCCCATGCTCCTAGCATAGCACATGATAAGGCCCTGCTAAATGCTTGCTAAATTGTAAATTAAATTAAATTGTAAAATAAAAACAAAAGAAGAGATTTCTTTCTGTTTTGAAAACACCAGCATTGTCTTTCTTCTTTCTTTCGCAAACCCATTAAATTCTGGTAATTCTATTTCTTTTAAAACAAGGAGAAATATCCTGAATGTCTTAAAAGGGAGATCGAAAAGAGCAACTTCAATTTTAACTTGAAATTTCAGTTAAAACACACTCACACACACACTCACATACCACACACACATACACATGAACACACACATATAGACACTCACACATGCACACACACACACACCATGACACTTAGCAAAATGTAAATTCAACATAAGAAGACAAGAAAAAGCAAAGAGGCCAGGTGTGGTGGGGCACATGTCTAGTCCCCATAGCAGAAGAAGATGAGTCTGGAGCTGGTGGATTCCTGGAGCACCAGAGTTCTGAGCTACAATAAGATAAAGGCCAATGAGGTATCCTCATTGAGGGGTAGCATCAATATGGTTCACCCTTGGGAGGAGAGGGCCCCCAGGCTGCCTAAGGAGGAGGTAACCAGCCCAAGCTGGAAAAACAGAGCAGGTTAAAGCTTCCATGAGGATAAGTCTTGGGATCAGGAGACCATGAGGGGCCATGACACTTCCAACTTGGTGTAACAGGTGGGTGTTGCTGGTGTAACAGTTGTTTTCAGTTGTTCAAAGGCTTGTAAGAATGGATCCAGTGCTAGTATTGATGCCAGAAAGATCTGGGTTCGAAAGCTGCTTCTAACACTAAATAGCTTTTTATATGCCAGGCACTGTGCTAAGCATGTAACAATTATCTCATTTGGTCCTTAGGGAGGTAGGTATTCTTGTTATGCCCATTTTACAGATGAGGAAACTGAGGCAAAAAAGGGTTAAGTGGCATTGGGCAAGTCACCTAACACCTTTGCCTCAGGCAATTCTCCAGGATTAATCTTCTAAATTTTGTGTCAAGCTGGGCATTTGCCTAGGGAGTGCCCACACGTTAAGTTTCTGATGCTGAAGAAATCCGAACCTCTTAGTATGTTGGTATATGGCTATTCACAGCTTACTGTTGCGAATGTCAGTTCCTCTTTTCCTACTTTCATGGAAGTAAACAGTACTCCACTACCACAGAGACATTCAGTGGTAACATGTTGATGGAATTTGGTGGTGAGACTAATGGAATCATGTAACAGTGATATAAAATGTCTTGTCTTGGAGCTGAGACACCATCCTGTTACAACATCCATTACACATTTATATAGTACAGAAAAGCCTGGATACATTGCAGCATCTCCAATGGAAGCAGGTTTTAAACAAGAAAAAGATGGTGAAACATTTATATAATCTTAACTGTCAAAATGTTATCCTATCAAACAATGAATCGATGAAGACACATTTATTAAGTACCTGTATTAGGCACTAGAAATAAAAAGGAAAAAGTAAAACAATCCTTGCCCTCAAAAAACTTACATTCCTTTGAGGGAGACAATGTGCATATGTATATATACATATATAAACATACATGTGTGTATACTGTGTAAATAAACACAAAAATATGTTTGTTTTTAAAGTAGGCATTGATTTTCAGGGGATGGCAAGGAAGCACCAGCAGCTGGGAGAATAGGAAAGATTGATGGTGGCATTTGACTTGAGCTTTAAAGATTGCTGAGAGGGAGAAGTAAAGAGGGTATACATTCCAGGCACAGGATCCTTCCAGTCTTTTTTTAAAGGCATGGGGATAAAAGATGTGATGTCTTGAGTTGAGGAACAGCATGAAGGCCAGTTTGGCTAGCAAATAATTCCACTGTAAGTATTTTTCTCTTCAAAATAAAAGAATTAAGAAGATGGAAATGTTTTATCAAATCCAAGTAGTATTTTGGCTAAAACCACAGCATTTTTTATTAAAATCCATCTCTGAACAATTTTTCAGGACAAAGGAAAGATTGGGGTGAAAAGAATATGCGTTCACCGTGGGTACTGCCAAGTTGAATGTCGGTTGTGCCAACAAACATTTTATTTTGAAATGTCTGACTTGAATAGACACTGCAAGTCCTTTATTCACAAAGAATTCTTTCAGTTCTACTAAAGCCAGCTACTTAGGTTAAGGCATTGTGCGTTTCTCTTTAAGAAACATTTGTCCAGTCCACTTCCACCAACTCGGTCCAATCAGTCAGTCAAGTAGCACTTATTAAGTACTTAACGATGTTCCAGGAACTGTGCTGAGTGCCGAGAATACAAAGCAAGGTGGAAAAAAACAAAAAAACAAAACCCCCAAAACAAAAAAAAAAAAACACAGTCTCTGCTTTCAAAGAACTACCAGTTTATGAGGGAGACACCATGCAAACAACTATAAACAAACAAGATGCAGATGGGATAGATTGGGGATGGTTTCAACCGGATGGCACAAAGATTAAGCAGGACTGGGAAAGGCTTCCTACAATAAGTGAGAATTTAGATTAGACTTGAAGGAAGTCAGCGAAATTTAGGGGGCAAAGATGAGGAGTAAGAGCATTCCAGGTAGCGAAGATAGCCAATAAGAATGCTTGGAGTGTAAATTTAACTCATTATATCATATGACGGAAAACTCCATTTCATACTCCAACTCATTCAAACATTCACCCATTCACTCATTCAACAGGAACTTATTAACACTACAAGGATCAAGAGTGTCACTTGACACACACACAAAATTATAATTTAACTTCCAAACAAAAATTTCATTCTACTATCTCTATTGTCTTTGCTTTACGTATTTAAAAATGTGCTACAGCAATTGATTCAGCTCGCTTCCTCAAGATAATTTTTTCCAGTTCTTCTAGCATAAACATTTACTTCATGCTACCTACTATATTAGGCATGGAAAATTTTAAAAAATAATAATGAAAGAGTTTCTTCCCTCAAGGAACTTCTGTTTTAATGGGGGAAATATAAAATTGGATAAATAAATGCAAGTAAATATGAAGTAATTTTTGTGGGGTAAAATACTAATACCTGGGGAGACTTATCAGTGCTCTAGGAAGTAGCCCTCAAGATGAGCCTTGAAAATACCTAGTGACAGATAGTAGATAATTTGGAATACAAGAAGGAGAAACTCTAAAAAAAGTAGAGGCTCTGAAGAACAAGAATGGAAGATTTTGTACCAAAAAGTATATATGTAGGAGAAATTTTGACATTAAGACAATTAAAAAAAGAATCTAACACCATTGGAAGAACATATAAATTAATTATTGACCTTGAGGAAAGATTATGATTTTCATGCTTTCCACCTAGCCTCCCCCGCAAAAAAACCTCACAAGGAATACAAGAAAATTTCCCAGATAGAGAGTATTCAGAGCATAAAGAAATGTAGTAATAAAATTCCAAAATAGCAATTTAAAGAAAAAAAAATTTCTGTCAGTTAAGGCAAAGCTCTTCATTTACTGAAGGTAATCTGTTTGAATCATTCAAGACTACTCTTTATCCATGAAAAATTGAAGAAGAGATTAGAGTATGATATTCCAAAAAGCAGACAGGATTGGACCATACCCCCCAAACAATATATTCTGTAAAGCTGAGGGTAGTTATTGTGTGTGTGTGTGTGTGTGTGTGTGTGTGTGTATGTGTGTGTGTTTGTGGGCATGCTCAGATTTGTGATTTCATCATTGCAAGGAATTTCTGGAGACAAAAATTCCCTCTACCCATGTCAATTAGAAGTTTTGTCTTAGGGAGATTTCATTTTTCAATCATCAATGAAAAAAAAAAGATGAAATTTTAAGCAATAGCTAAATGTTAATATCTTTTCTCAAAAGAAAACAAAGTCGAACACAGAAAAGAGAAATATAGCTAATCAAAAAGAAAGAAGGAAAAAAAGAAAAAAGGAAAAAAGAAAGGAAGAAAGAAAGAAGGAAAAAGAAGGAAAGAAGGAAAGGAAGGAAGGAAGGAAGAAAGAAGAAGAAAAAGAAAGAAAGCAAGAAAATCAATGATCTCCTGCTTCTAGGTGAAAAGGTTATTCCCCCACTATATTTACTAACTTTATTCTTTTTGTAAAACATAATAGCCATTTTCCAAAATACCCTCACCTAAATCTTTCTGTCAAAGAACAAATTCTCAATAAAAAAGGAATGGCATCTCAAAATATATTTGACATTTCTCATTAGAGATACCACATGTCTCTATACATTGCCCTAGGAGGTGCTGGATTCCCTCCCACTTGAAGTCTTAAAGTAAAGGTTAGATGATTACTTGTGGGGATGTTGTAAGAGAGGATTTCTCTTCCAGTACTGGTTGGATTGAATGCCCTTTAAGGTCTCAGCTAATGCTGAGATTCTGTGAAATCTGCTTTAAAAAAAAAAACAGACATAATACATTCCAAAGTCAAATACAAATGGACTTAGTATAATCCAGTCTTTGGGATTAGCTATCCTTCTATCCATTAGTGTAGTAATCCTAAATTTAATGTGCTGCCATTTTACATTAAATATGGAAAATTGAAAGCCTTGAGAATTCAAGCAATTTGTTGAACAATGGAAATCCATCATTTAGGAAGAGAATCCAGAAGCAACAAACCTCTGCTCAAACAACTGAACATATTATTCACTTTGCGATTGTTTCCATTCCTCTAATGCAATAGAAAGCGTAACATTTTCATTTTTTCTTTCTCTTTGTTTCCTTGATCTCTCTTTTCTTCCTTCTCTGTCTCTGTCTCTGTATGTGTCTCTGTCTCTCTCTGCCTCTGTGTGGCTCTTTGTTCCTGTCTCTCTCAATACAAAGTCTCACCATCTTGACCAGGCTGGAAATACACCATTCACTCCAGAACTTGATCTGACCGCTGATTAATGGAAGCTTTGACCTAATCCATTTCTGACCTGAGACAGTTAGCCCTACTTAGGGCAACTGGTGTTTCCACCCTCCCTTAGCTCCTGAGGGCTCAAACATTTGCTGCTGGACTTAGTGCAGACACTCAATACCTTTTGGCTCTGCTGCAGCTAAGAACTCCCGAGCTCAAACTATCCACTGGCTTCAACCTTCTCAACAGCAAGAATTAGGTGGTGGAATGAATAGTGCTGGCCATGGAATGAGGAAGGTCTGAGTTTCAATTCTGCCTCAGAAACATTATCGTCAATGGTTAGGACTACAGGTGTATACCACCACAAACAGCAGAAGGATATTTTCAAAGGCTTACTCTCCCAGTTACTATTCCCACAATTATGAAGGCTGAGAAATTGATCTGTTGGGCAGAGAGATAGTATTTATTGACAAAAGATCTAATGAGGGCACCAGCATCTCCACAAATCTGACATTGTAGGTAATAGACAAAAGCTACCCGAGGTGGTATTTGGACAGCCCATTAGTGTATGGCCGGCTGAGCTGTTTGTTTAGAAAGAAGAACAAAACAAGTAGGAGTGACTTCAAATCAAAGCAGTATGGTTTTCAGGATCCTCTTTCCCTGTGTGACTTTCCCTGTCATGTCCGTGTCTTTGTTCTCCTAAATCACTCGGGAACTTGGAGAATGTCTCAGGAACTAGACAGTTCTGTAAGTCACTTGAGTCCTTAGTATACTTGGTACACTAATAATGGTCAAGAAAGCGATATCTCTGTGTTCCATGGTCAGTGACCTTATGTCCCTGACAATATCGCCTGAGTCCCTTCTTATTCTCTCAGGCATGCCTCAGATTACAGTAGAGGTCACAAGACCCTGAGGGTCACTGTTCATAGGACCCTAATATTGATAGTTCTCATTCATCTGGAACTCTCTCCACTTTTATACTTTATTGTTCAGTTGTTTCAATCATGTCCCACTCCAGTAACTCCATTTGGCATTTTCTTGGCAAAGACATGGAGTGATTTGTCATTTCCTTCTCTGACTCATTTTACAGATGAGGAAACCGAGGCAAACAGGGTGAAGGGACTTGCCCAGGGTCACACTTTTATACAGTATGTGCTAATTACAATTTTGCCCAAGTATTTCCTGACATCATTTTTATAGGTGCCATTATCAAGTAAGGGTCAACTGTCCCTGCACAACGTGCCATTTCTTCTTCTGGTTAGACTTGGTCCCTGCTCTCCCAACATCAAATCACAAGAGTCACATATCAGCAAATAAACTTAAAGCACCTGGAATTTGTTTTCTCTGCATTAGCTACCCTGCCTTCCATTTCACATCACTTCAGGCATTAACAAAAACCTTTTTTATTGTAACCCTTTTCTTTAACTTAGCAAGATTAGAAAATGAAAGCAGCATTTCCAGGCAAGTTGAGGATTATGCTCCTATTTGTCAGTAAATATGGTCAGATTTCATTCAGCACTCAGCTGCAGCAGAGTGGTCTATGACTAACACAGGAACAAATTTCTCTATAAACCACAGAAGAGGATGCCTTGGACTCCAAATGTTCACAAAACTTTATAATAAGATATTCATGCAGAAATGGAAATCTAGAGATTCAAATAAATCTACCTTGACAATCTGCAAAAAACAATTATTTGAAACAGAGAGGAATCCATTTTTTTTCTGGAACTGGGCTGAAACTTGGCATGTACCAAGCCCATAGTGGTACTCCATTGAGGGATATTAATGTATGATGTTGATGATTTATTTGGGGACCTTTACAGGACTTTTTTTTACTCCCATAAGAATCAAAGCTAGTCACAAATCCTTCCATAAAAATACCAAATTTAAATGAAATGCTAACACTCAGAAAATCCTGTGATGAAGGAAAGAAATCTATTTGAATTCTCCCTTCCAAAGAAGGATACTAGCAGAGTAAGCCAGATCTGACACTAAGAGGTTCAAATCCCTTCTCAGAAATTTGTGGGCTCTTTGAACCTAGGAAAGTCACACAACTTGCAACCTCTTTGGGCCTCAGTTTCCTCACCTGAAAAAGGGTGATAATATTAAGGTCGGTCTCACTGGGTTGTTGTAAGACCAGATGAGCTAAGCACTTAATAAGATTTAAAGAACTACACAGATGTGAGCTATTATTTTGTTTGTCATCACCATTTGAAAAACAATATGGCACAGTAGGTAGAGAGCAGGCCTCCAAACCAGGACGACCTGGGTGCAAGCCCTGCCTCTGTGACAGATGTTGGCTGCATGACTATGGACAAGTCATTTAACCTCTTAGGGCTCCCAGGTAACTTGGTAAGATTATAAACTACAGAGAAGGTGACTATTTGTATTAGTAGAGGGAGTATCCTATATCAAGAAAGTAGAAGGAAGGAAAGAAGGAAGGAAGGAAGGAGGGAAGAGAGGAAAGGGAGGAAGGAAGGAAGGAAAGAAAGAAAGAAGGAAAGGAAGGAAGGAAGGAAGAACAAAAGAAGAAAGGAGGGAGGGAAGGAAGCACTTTTTAAGTACCTACTATGCACCAGGTGCTGCACTTAGTACTTTACACTATCTCCCTTGATTTTGATAAAAACCCTGGGAAGTGGGTGTTCTCATTATGCCTATTTTACAGAAAAGTAAACTGAGGCAGTCAGGGCTTAAGTGACTTGTCCAAGGTCATTCAGCTAAACAATATCTAAGAATAGTTCTGAACTGAGGTCTTCCTAACTCCAGGCTCAGTATTCTATGCTCTGTACCATCACACTGACTTAGCCACCAATGTTGATTATGAAAAGAAATGATGGAAACTGTGCAAACACTACCATAGGCTGTAAATCTTAATACCTACTGAATACCTACAGGAGACATGACCCATTGAATAGAAGTCTCCAGGTACATCTTAAACTTACTCTCTTTAATGCACTAATAGATGGAATCTCCCATATTACACATGCTGTTGCTATTGTTGTTCGGCCACTTTAGTCATGTCTGACTCTTCATGACCCAATTTAAGGTTTTATTGGCAAAGATACTGGAGTGGTTTACCGTTTCCTTCTCCAGATCGTTTTACAGATGAGAAAACTGAGGGCAACAGGGTAAAGTGACTTGCCCAGGGTAACACAGCTAAGTAAGTTTCTGAGACATTTATATGGAGCTTTGAGGTTTGTTAAGTATGTGGCAAATATTTCATTTTCTCCTCATAACAATCCTAGGAGATTGGTTCTCTTATTATCCCCATCTTATGGATGAGGAGACTGAGGTGGGAAATAGCTCTCTGATCTCCAGGATGTGGATATTCCCCTCAACAATTTGTATCGCAGGGAGCAGAGCCAAGATGGCAGAGTAAAAGCAGGGACTCGTCTGAGCTCTCCCCCAAACCTCTCCGAATACCTTTAAATAATGACTCTAAACAAATTCTAGGACAGCAGAACCCATGAAAGGATGGGGTGAAAAATATTTCCAGCCAAAGACAACTTAGAAGGTTGGTAGAAAGGTTTGTCACACCTGGGTGAGAGTGGAGCACAGTCTAACAGAGCCTTACAGAGCCAGTAGAAATGACCAAATGGGAAACGAAGGTACAAAAGCTCACAGAAGAAAATAATTCCTTAAAAATTAGAATAGAGCAAATGGAAGCCAATGACTTTATGAGAAATCAAGAAACAATAAAATAAAACCAAAAGAATAAAAACAAAGAAGACAACATAAAATATCTCATTGGAAAAACAACCTAACTGGAAAATAGACACAAGAGAGATAATTTTAAAAATATTGGACTACTTGAAAACCATGATTAAAAAAGAGCTTAGCCATCTTCCTCCAAGAAATTATCAAGAAAAACTCTCCTGACATTCTAGAACCAGAGGGGAGAAGAGAAATTGAAAGAATCCACTGATCACCTTCTGAAAGAGATCACAAAATGAAAACTACCAGGAATATAATAGCCAAATTTCAGGGAGCTCCTAGGTCAAGAAGAAAATACTTCAAGCAGCCAGAAAGAAACACAATTCAAGTGTGGTAGAGCCACAGTCAGAATAACACAAGATTTAGCAGCTTCTACATTAAAGGATCAGAGGGCTTAGAATATTCTGGAGGGCAAAAGAATTAGAATTACAACCAAGAATCACCTACCCAGAAAAACTGAGCATAATTCTTCAGGGGAAAATAAGGCTATTCAATGAAATAGAGGAATTTCAAGCATTCTTGATGAAAAGACCATAGCTGAATAGAAAATTTGATTTTCCAATATAAAACTCAAGAAAAAAAACAGGAAAGGAAAATCATAAGTGCCTTAATAAGGTTTAACTGTTTACATTCCTACATGAGAAGATGATACTTGTAACTCATAAGAAGTTTCTCATTATTAAGGCAGTTAGAAGGAGCATATATAGGCAGAGAGCACAGGTATGAGTTGAATATGAAGGGATAATATAAAAAAAGAAAATTAAGGAGTGAGAGAGGAATGTACTGGGAGAAAGGGAAAGGGAAAGGTAGGATGGGGCGAATTATCTCACATAAAAAGGCAAGTAAAAGCTTCTACAATAGAAGGGAAGAGGGGGAGGAGAGAGGAAGTGAGTGAACCTTACTCTCATCAGAATGGGCTCGAAGAGGGAATAACATACACACTCAATTGGGTATAGAAATCAATCTTACCCTACAGGAAAGTAGGAGGGGAAAGGGATAAGAGAAGCAGGGGAGAGGGATAGAATGCAGGGCATATTGGGGGAGAGGATAGTTATAAGCAAAACACTTTTGAGGAGGGACAGGATGAAAGGAGAAAGAGAACAGAATAAAAAGGGATGGAGAAAAACACAATTGTAACTGTGGAGAAAATCTTGAAGCAAGTTTCTCTGATAAAAGCTTTATTTCTCAAGCACATTTCTCAAACTTAGTCAAATTTATAAAAATAAGAGCTATTCCCCAATTGATAAATGATCAAAAGATATAGTTTTCAGATGAAATACCAAAGCTATCTATAGCCACATGAAAAAAATTTTCTAACTCACAGTTGATTGGAGAAATGCAAATTAAAACAATTCTGAGGTAATACCTCATACCTATTAGATTGGCTATTAGGACAGAAAAGGGAAATGACAAGTGTTGGAAGGGATACGGAAAAAATGCGACATTAATGCCCTGCTGGGGGAGTTGTGAACTGACTCAACCATTCTATAAAGCAATTTGGAACTATGCCCAAAGAGCTATAAAACCTTGCGTACCCTTTAACCTAGCAATGCTGCTATTAGGTCTGTATCCATGAAACGATAAAAAACAAAAAGGAAAAGAACCTGTATGCACAAAAAAAAAAAATTATAGCAGCTCTTTTCTGGTGTCAAAGAATTGGAAGTTGAGGGGATAACCATCAACTGGAGAATGGCTGAACAAAATGTGGTATGTGATTGTGATGGAATACTGCTGTGCTATGAGGAATGATGAGCAGGACACTCTCAGAAAAACCTGGAAACACTTATATGAACTGATGCAAAGTGAAACGTACTATGTACAAAGTAACAGCAACATTGTAAGATGATTGGCTATGTATGACTTGGCTTTTCTCAGCAACACAACAATCCAAGACAACTCTGAAGGATTTCTGATGAAAAATGCTATCCATCCCCAGACAAAGAAGTAATGATGTCTGAATACAGATTGAAGCATACTTTTTAAACTTTTTTTTTCTTGAGAGTTTTTTTTAATCTATGTTTTCTTTTACAACATGACTATCATGGAAATGTTTTGCATGACTGCACATGGATAATTTATATTGAATTTCTCACCTTTCAGTGGGAGAGGGGAGGTGAGGAGGGAGGAAAAGGGAGAATTTGGAACTCAAAAGTTTTAAAAACGAATGTTAAAAATTGTTTTTACATGTAACTGAGGGAAAAGAAAATAATTAATTCTAAAAAATTCAGATCCCAGGCAATCTATGCCTATCTTTTCTGTGTGATTCTTCTCTACTTCCTCCTATAATTTGGCCATAGAAGGCTCACCAGCCATGCTTGTTTCCTTTGCTACTTCCTCTAATGTTGTAAGGAGACACTAGGGCTGCCCAATGATTATCACTTCCTCTGGGTCCATGACCAAGACACCTTCTTTTTTGATCATACATTTCTTTGATGACAAGCTTGACTCTGGCTTTTCTTTTTGATTCCTGTTTTGTGTTGCCGTATAGTCACAGCCTGCTATCTATAAATATGCATTAGATAGACCCTACAAATAAACAGTGGAATGAGCCCAAAATTAAACAAGAAGCAGTGTGGGGTCTGGATAGCTTTATTCTGTAAAACCAGAAGAATTCTTTAATGACCTCAAATTTCTTCTTAAAATTAAGACCCATTTCTTTGCTACTGCCATCATTGTTAGAATTATTAGCACCTAACCCTTTAAAGTTTTCAGTCTTGAATGTGTTATCCCTCTAGATCCTGTGAGGTAAGCGCTATGATTACCTCCAATTTATAATCATGGAAATTGAGAATTAAAAAGGTAACTTGCTCAGGATCACCCTAATTTAGTATGACTCTGGCTCCTGCTCCACCCATTATGCCCAGGTTGCCTCTAGCTAATATTCCGGTATTATTTGGATATAAACACCCACCCACCATAATGGCCAAAGAATTAAAATCAAGTATAACTAAGAAGGCAATAGAGTCTCTGCATGATGAGTATGAGCTGGCCACAAAACAGGAAATAAATGAAAAGTTCATAGGAAGCAGATATAAAGTTATTTTTGTCAGGTAGGGGTTAAAAAGCAGTGATAAGGCAAAGGCGGGGAACACAGAGGGATTTATGGTGACTGACCTAATCTTTCAATGTTGTGAGGGATTATAAGAAGGAGATGTAAGATCGTTCTAGGAATTAGAAACAGCCTAGACAAAGGTGAGGCGGTGGGAGGGAGAGATGGGATCCTGTATCCTGAGAACAGCAAGAAGGCTGCTTTGGTTGAAAAATGTGGAAGGATGGGGAGAATATAGAGAGATCATAGATGATAAAGGACAGGCAACAGAACATTTTCTCATCAACTCCCTTATGGGAGAGATGCGGCTGAATTCATCTTGAAAACTAATGAGAACTTTGTAAAACTATAAATGTAGCCTTTTATCTCTTCACTCCAACCTTGGGGAATCACCTAGGCCATCTCTGGTTCTTCCAGGAATTTCGTGGATTCCACAGAATTAAGCTGTTGCTTATTTTCATTTTCCACATGTACTTAGGAAGGAGAAAATAAAGGCCGCTCCACCAATATTTTCAGATCCTGCTTTGGTGTAGCCTTGAAATGATTAATGTGCCATTCATGGGGGCCCAGCACCTTGCCAGAGAAGAGCTTTAGGCGCTGGAAATCAAATCACCTATTCTCTGCTCAAGTCCGATCAATCTAACAAGTGTCTTTACAGTAAGATCCCATAAACAGCACTGTTTACTCACTGGAAATACACTTAAAAACAGCAAAAGTCAATGGCGTCACAGAAGTACAGCGGAATCTCCGTCTGCCATGGCGGTGTAACCAGAATGGCCTTTGTTTTCTTTGAATGACTCAGCTTACCTCATTGAGCTTCCCTGGACGCTGGGGCTTGCTCTTCCGGGGCAGGACCAGAACTTCCTGTGTGATGAGTCATGGGGCTGGCTGAGGGGAGGTATTAATGTCTATGCTAGGGGGAGGGGCCAACTCAGGAACCAATCGGCCCTGGTCATTTGGGCGGAGCTTGATGATGTCAAAAACCCTATAAGAGGGGAGAGGACAGCTTGAAGAGCTCTCTTTTCCTTTTCCGGTTGGAGCCAGCGACAGTTACGACAGTTACGTCAGTTACAGCCACAGCTGAAGCAGGAGCTACCAGTAGCAGAGCTGACCTACGGGAGAAAGCTGAACAAAGACTTCAGGCCATTACAGCGACAGTTACAGCAACAGTTGGAGCCAGAGGCAGTTACAGAGGCAGTTACGTCAGTTACAGTTACAGACACAGACACAGCTGAGGCAGGAGCTGCCAGTAGCAGAGCTGATCTACGGGAGGAAGCTGAACAAAGACTTCAGGCCAGTGGGTAATCTTATTACCATCGAGGGGGAAGCATGATTTTGCTTTACGCAATCATGCTTCTCTGTAGCCTCCTGGTTACTCTTGCAAGGCGTACTTATTGGGCCTGGAAGATTTTGATCAACATATCAAAATGGGGCTTCTGGTTCATGGGTTGGTTACTGTGGAGCCTAAATAAATGTTTTGATTCTTCTGCCTTCTACTTTGAGAGTTTCTTATATCCGGCGGTTCCGAACCTTTCAGACATGTTTATGATCCTCTTTGAGATTATAAACTCTGCCCTTCTGATACATTTGGCGTCACGAACAGGATCGCTAGGTATAAGATCTCTATTTAGAAGCAGAACAATTTCAGAGGAAGAGATGAATATCCCAGGATGGGAGGATCCATTTTATTCCTCCCTAGCAAAAGAATTGGCTAAAAAAGCTGGACCCTGTGAAAACTGGGAACCAAGGCTACGGAGAGGAGATCCTAGGGATTTGGAAAAGTGTTTACGAGAAGTTGGGATTCAGTCAGGGGCATCACTATCTAGGCAAAGCTGGATAGTGTTATCAGCCTACCGGCTAGTATACGAAAGATTGAGATTAAGTGAAAGACATGGGGGCACTCCTACCCCACAGGAAGAAGAGGAATCTCAGATAGCAGAAGACCAAACTGACTCAAATGAGAACTTTTCTATTAATGTGGCTAAGAGCAACAGGAGACCAAAAAAGCCCAGAGTGCATTTCAACCCAGCCCAGAAAGAGCCTGACTGCCTGCTTCGTCCTAGCCATGGTGGCAGAGGAAGTGAGTGGGGAGAGAATGAGACAATGTTAGGGGCTGAGGCACAAAACACTACTGGGGTTCAGGATGTGCCTCACACAGAGAATAGGAGATGGTTAAATGATCAGACAAGGGCTCGACCCATACAAAGGAGGAAGACAGAAACCCGAGGTGAAGATTCAGTTACAAGGGAAATTCAGGAAGATTTCTCACCGCAAGAGGTCACAGATATTTTGAGTAGATTCAGCCAAAGAATAGGAGAACCATTGATATCTTGGATGGTAAGACTCAGTGATCAAGGGGCCGGTGGAATATCAGTAGATGGGACAGACTGCATGAGATTCATAGGTATCAGCCATGATCCTCTAGTTCAACAAGCTTTTAGGGAACATCATCAGCAAGGAGATGGTGATAGCGGGACTACTCTGTTGGCATTAGCCGCTGTGGGATGCAATAAGAGATATGCTACTGATTCTATGTGGCCCACTGAGCACAGACCCTGGTATTCACTTAGAGATTGTATCATGAGACTAAAGGAGGAGGTAATGAAGACTGCCATTATGACAGGAACTGCAGACAAATATTACAATGATTCAATGGAACTACCTCATAGGAATTTAATAATTAAGACAGCTCCCCCTGCTTATAAACAACTAATTTTGAATTTATTACTTGGAGAAGTAGGGAGCCGTCTTACAACAGTGATAAATAAGATTTTACAGTTATATGACTTAGGTGACTGGGGAAGGGATAGATCTCCTCAAGAGAGAAGGGTGAATAACCAGCAAACTTGGCGCCAAAGGAGAGTAACAAGGAAAGAAATGTTTACTGCTTTATTGAGAGCAGGAGTAGGTTTTGAAATGATAGATGGAATTCCAACCAATGAATTATACAGAATGTATAGAGGACTTGATAACACGAGAAATAGGGAAATAAGAACTGCTCCTGCAAGCCCACAAGCCACTCAGAGTGAAGGTGACCTTGTGTGATCAACGGATGAAAACTTGTACATTTGGGGAAAGGCTGGGAGGACAATCTTAGTCTATATCTAGGGTGGGATCCTCTTGGCTTCCTCATTATGTTCCTTTTGAAAAGAAACATTTCCCACCTGAGTTTGGCTCTGATGTTGGATCTTTGCATAACTGAAATCTCAACCAAACTTGAGATGATTTTATTTGAAGAATTATAGTCCATACTTGTCTATTCTTTTTGTCCTTTGTTTTGGCTAACCTTGTTGCTAGTTTTGTTTCCTTCAGGCTTAAGCACCCTGCACTTTCCGGTGACTGCCTAAGCATGTAGCATTCTTGGAATTCCTGCCAGCTCGTTAAAGAAATGACCTCTGGAATGGGACTTTTTGGGGGCAGGGCCATCTCTACATCCAATTTCAGCATGAAGAAGCTATGGAAAATGAGACCTTCACCCCTCACCCCAAGATTTTGAGCCCTAATCGTTCAAGGGGGGTGGAAATGATGATAGTGTTCTGTTTACTTATTTTGTGTTATCCTTGCTGTGTTGTTTTATTGTTATGATATTATTGATCCTATGTAATGGATACAAGGATTTAGGGGTGGACATTTGAATTATTAATAATTATTTTGGGGATGATTGATTGAAGAGATTATTTTGCTGGGATCTAGGGGTGGATCGCATTTGAATCGTTAACCAATGTTTGGGAATGTCACTGAATGATATGTTTTGCTTTATAATGAATGATATGTTTTAGTTTCCTTTGTAATTGGATCACAATGTATGTTCTAGGATACATGGCTGATTAGATTATGTATCCTATAACAAGGGGTGGAGTGTAACCAGAATGGCCTTTGTTTTCTTTGAATGACTCAGCTTACCTCATTGAGCTTCCCTGGACGCTGGGGCTTGCTCTTCCGGGGCAGGACCAGAACTTCCTGTGTGATGAGTCATGGGGCTGGCTGAGGGGAGGTGTTAATGTCTATGCTAGGGGGAGGGGCCAACTCAGGAACCAATCGGCCCTGGTCATTTGGGCGGAGCTTGATGATGTCAAAAACCCTATAAGAGGGGAGAGGACAGCTTGAAGAGCTCTCTTTTCCTTTTCCGGTTGGAGCCAGCGACAGTTACGACAGTTACGTCAGTTACAGCCACAGCTGAAGCAGGAGCTACCAGTAGCAGAGCTGACCTACGGGAGAAAGCTGAACAAAGACTTCAGGCCATTACAGCGACAGTTACAGCGACAGTTGGAGCCAGAGGCAGTTACAGAGGCAGTTACGTCAGTTACAGTTACAGACACAGACACAGCTGAGGCAGGAGCTGCCAGTAGCAGAGCTGATCTACGGGAGGAAGCTGAACAAAGACTTCAGGCCAGTGGGTAATCTTATTACCATCGAGGGGGAAGCATGATTTTGCTTTACGCAATCATGCTTCTCTGTAGCCTCCTGGTTACTCTTGCAAGGCGTACTTATTGGGCCTGGAAGATTTTGATCAACATATCAAAATGGGGCTTCTGGTTCATGGGTTGGTTACTGTGGAGCCTAAATAAATGTTTTGATTCTTCTGCCTTCTACTTTGAGAGTTTCTTATATCCGGCGGTTCCGAACCTTTCAGACATGTTTATGATCCTCTTTGAGATTATAAACTCTGCCCTCCTGATACAGGCGGGAAAAGAAATGATTCCTCACTAGAGCAGAAAAAGACAACGGCCCCAAAGTTTGCTGAGAAGGTGAGCCTGACGGGAAGGGCAAACAACTTCCCACAGGCCAGAAAGATCTTTTTTATTTCCCCCATTGAAAGACTATAAAAGTTACACTAACAATGCCGGAGGGACTGGGAAAAGACAGGCAAAGACCAATCCCTCTGGCGGAACCTGGAAGTGTTCTGACCCTTCTGGAAATTGGAATTTTATGAATAGTTACCAGAGGTCCCATCCAAGAAGACAAACACAGGGGGAAAAGAGGGCTCATATACACCAAAATATTCACTGAAGCATGTTTGCAGAAGTCCTGCTACTGATAATAGCACTAGCTAACATTTATGTATCACCTACTATGTGCCGGGCAGCATGCTAGGTGCTTTTCACAAATATCATCTCATACGTTTCTCACAACAACTCTGGGACATGGGCACCATTATTATGCCCGTTTTATACATGAGGAAACAAGGCAATCAAAGTGAAGTGACAAGTGTCTGGGGCTGGATTTGAACTCAGCTCTTCCTGACCCCAGTCCCAGCCCTCTATTCACTATGCCACTTAGCCGCGCCCCCCAGGCCCAAAAGTAAACAAAATGGGTGTCCATTGATTGGAGAATAGCAGGACAAACTGTGGTGCCAGTAGACTGAGGCCACAGGGGCTGCTGGCCTTTGTCAATCCTTGTTCTTGACCCACCATAGCATCTGCCTTGGGTTCAAGGCTCTGGGATTTTTTTCTCCTCAGTAGGGAAACTAGATACCCTATGCTCTGATTGCCCCCTCAGTCCAGATTCCGGAGCAATAATTCTATTTCTGGCTCTAGTCATAGGGGTTCCTCCCCAGGTGGGAGGGGGCAGGAAGCTCTTGTTGTTGTGTGCTTATTTACAAACAAAAATCAAGAATGGAACAGGCTGTTTTAACCCCACGAAAAGGAACCGCTAAGCCACCAAGAATCACTGAATGAATCCAACCAGTTGAAAGGCTACTATTCAGCCCTCACTGGCAAGTTTACCAATAGTTTCTCTGAAAAGAGCTATGTCTTAGCCATTTGACATTTCCCCTGATCAACAGGTGGCTTCTCTCTCTCTGGATAACTCCTCCCTTCTCACTTGGTCGATTGTTACTGCAATTGTTCCAGTAACTGATAACTCGCTGTTAGAGTTGGGGGGTGGGGTGCGCAGAAGAAGGCAGGCGCCTTTAGAAATTTCACAGGGTAAAAAGGTACAAAATGAGGTGGCCCCATCCCAGACGCAGACTTTCTTGGGAGACCATGAGTTCACAGTTTGAGGCCAGGTGTGGAAAGGGCATTGTCCACACCCTCCATGCTGTAGAATTTGGAGTTATCCTTACATGTCTAGTCTAAGACAACGGGAAAAAAGAGGCTTAAGTGGCAGGGATCAACTCATGAGTATATCCACAGAATTCAGGCTCAGCCCCCACTAAAAGGGCCTTCGTGGACATGAGGAAGCAGTCAGACAATGTATGCGGGAAGGGGAGGGTGCTTCCACAATATATCCCCAAGGGGGTGCTATGTATCAAGTGCTTAGATGAATGGATCTGTGATCTTATTAACTCAGGAGTCCTTCCAACAAAGTCGATCAAAGCCCTTCTGTGCTGGGGACACTTTTTGGTGTCCTTGCCAAAGTTCTCTATGGGGTATCCCCTAAAAGTTCAGTGGGGCATTCTTCACTTTCCCTTAAAAAGCATACACCCAACTGCTCTGAAACGAAACAACTGAAAAATGATTAAGGATTTTAGGCATCTTCAAAGAAAGATGAAGAACCTGAAGGGCCAAAGCCCATTTTCTTTCTCCAATGGTTATGATTATGTTGACAGGAAAGGAGCCTAAAACAGAAACTGGTGCAAAACAAACTCCTTGATGAATATCAACAAGCAAAGCCCCCTGGTGCACCTTCTAAGGCCACTCACCGAATACTGTGCACACACATCCTAAACAGCATATCTAGTCTAATCCTTCCAGGAGAGCAATCCAAAAGCTAGGGGCATTCCTCTGGTCCTCCCTAAGACGAGGGGGATGAACTCAAGTCCGCAGCTGTTCAGTGTGCTCTGAGATGAGAGAATGAGAGAAAACACAGGCAGGGAAACAAGACAAGCCTTCTGAGAGCCATCCATTCATTCCATCCATCCATTCATTCATGCATGTGCGTGCATGTATTCTAATACTCTGCAGATGCAAATGCTTTACATTGAGATATGATTAAATATTTGACAAACAAAAATCATGACAACTTAAAAAAAAAAGATTGATCTAGCTGCATTAACCAGGGAGAATGTATAGGGGACTCAGAAATTAGACAACCTTGGGGAAATAGGGAGGGGGCACTTAACCATCACCATATTTGGATGGTTTAGCACACTTGCCTGCAGGATTCCCACAGTACACAGTGCTTTGGTTGAGCTAATCAATCAACATGCTTTTATTAAGTGCCTACTATGTGCAAGGTGCTGTCTTAGATACTGGAGAAACAAAGGCAAATGTAAACAACTCTTTGCCCATAAGGAATTTACATTCTGTTGGGGAGAAACAACATGAAAGCACACAGAAGGCACCAGGACATGAGCCCATCATCTAGACAATTATCGCCTTTAGCTGTCCCATCTCTCTGCTTGGTGAGAAGGTTAAGTGTTTGCTGCCTGAAGCAGTTACTAGAACCCTCCAGATTCCTCACTGCAGAGATTATTTTTGCATCTGAATGCTATTTCCCAGAAGCCCCAACCATGCTCACTTTACTCTTTTCCCTTTGGCTACCTACCCAACTACCTTCCTAAACATACCAGAGACCATGGCCTGGAATGACTTCTGTCTTTGGACTTTGCTCTTCTGTTTGGTGACTGCTTCTCTGGAAACACTAAATCAGGAAAGCCCCAGTCATCCTTCAGTTTAGAGATTCCCTTTATAACCTCCTCAATAGCTACCCAACTGCCTCATTGCTGCACATGTACCTTTTCCTTCCAATTCTGGAGTAATGAACCATAATCAAATCAATTCTACCATGGTTCCTGGCTAGGTTATATCAACCTACTCCTCTCTGGCCCCACCCACCACTCCAGTGCTTTTCCTTGGTATTTCCCTCATTGGTATGTAAGCTCCTTGACAACATGGATCTGTCTTTGCTTTTATGTTTATGCATGATACGTGGTAAATGCTTAATAAATGCTCCCTCCTTCCCTCCTTCCTTCCTTCTTCTCTCCCTTCCCCCTCCCTCCCTTTCTCTCTCTCTCTCTCTCTCATTAACATCTTTACCTGAGGCCCATATCCATTTTTCAGATCACATTGTATTTTTTTAGGGCTCCAAAAGCCTCATATAGTGTCTTCTTTATCTTTGCTTCTAACTTGGTATTTTGTTTTTGGTTTTTAGCCTTTGCTTTAACCACTTGATAACCTGATTATGGAATGGCAGCTACATCTCTACCCAGTCTTTATCTGTCCTGAAAGACACAGAAGTTTCCTTTCTAAAGCTGTCGTTTAGGCCTATCCAGTGCTTTCCACTCTCTCCTTGGAGAAAGTCCTAATGTTGTACATGCATGACACTGATGAACAACCTTTGAATTTTTCCTTTTCTGAATCTAAATCACATTTTCCAGCATTGTTTTCTGTCATCCTCCCTTGCACCTATTTTTGTACAATATCTAAATGAATGAAAAACATTATGAATTTTTTTACTATGTTCCGAAGCTGTGGTTATACAATTACAAAAGAAAAACTGTCCCTGCCTCAAGAAGCATACATGCTAAAGGGGTGAGATACAGAGCATGTTCACCCTGTGAGAAACGCAGTTTTGGGGATCACTGGACTTCCCCAAATTGTGAGAAATGCGATTTTGGGGATCACTGGACTTCCTAGGCAGGGCCAAAGTCCTGGGGAAGAACCCTGTGATAATCCCTAGGGAAGGCTGTGCAGACCACAGGACTTCCAGAGGAAGACCAAGTGGCAGACCCCCCTTAATCTGTGGGGATCACAGGACACCCTAGGGTTCAGACCCTAAGGAGGACTGGAGTGATGGCCCCTTAGAACGGCTGTGGGGAAATCACAGGACCTCCTAGGGTTGGACCCCAGGAAAGAGCTACATGATGACTCTTACGGAAGGCTGTGCAGACCACAGGACTTCCAGAGGAAGACCAATTGGCAGCCCCCCTTAATCTGTGGGGATCACAGGGCCTCGTAGGGGTCAGACCCGAAGGAAGACCCAAGTGATGGCCCCTTAGGACAGTGGTAAGATCACAAGGCTCCCGAGACAGGGCTAGAAGACCCAAGCGATGTCCCCTTAAGAAGGCTGTGCAGACCACAGGGTTCCCTGGGGGAATCCTGAGTGGTAGCCTTCTTAACACCGCAGTGGAGATCACAGGACTCCCCAAGGCAGGGTTAGGAAGTCAGCCCAAAGCGAGCTTCTGCTGCTCAGTGCTTTCCTGGTTGCATGACCTTGGGAAGATCCATGTGATTTGCCCATTCTCACTCAAAGAACTCCGGACCAGAGTGGCAGAGGAAGGCATTTGTTACACTCCTCAAGAGAGCAGGTATAGTGCTCGGTGGAACACTCACACTGATACAGCTTGGCGGGGGGGGGGGGGGGGGGGGAGGAACCATTCCCTAGACTCTTGCTAGAGTCATGGTTAGTTTACATTCTTTACTTTTTACATAGTTTTCCTAGGTTATACAGTTTATATAAGTAGGATAATAAGGATACAGAAGCAAAAGTCAAGTTAATTAGATTTTCCTTGTCTTGAGTTTAGGATTAATCTTCATTCTTAATTTCTCCTACCTTCCCTCTTTAACATATGCAAATTATGTAAATCAGTAGGCCTGGACTCTTGACCAACACCGGGCCCTTGATAAGCTTGAACTGGTTCAACCAGTTTGGCCTCTCTAGTTCCCCTGACTACCTTCTCAAAAAGCATGTGTATGTGTGCAAGCCTCTGACTTTTCACCTGACCAACCTTGAGGCCTGGTTTCTGCTAAAGCTGGGGTGGGGGGGGAGTACCCCTTTAGTTCTGTGGAAACAAAACTCCTCCTCCCATTTCTTACAACCCCTTCAGTCCTCTCTAGACCCTTCTTTTAGTTCTTCTGACTTCTTTTTCTGCCATGTCCCAACAGTGCTCTTGCCCTGGAAGTGGCCTTTGTCAACATATTTTTGCAACCTTCTCACCCAGATGATTCCTCACCCCTGCAGCCTTCTCACACTGGAAGATCTCTCAATCACTGGGGCCCCTTCCCCTGACTAATTCTCCTGGAACCTCCATTTTAAGAAATGGTCCTCAGGGCCAGCCATGTTCCCTCCTTCATTCCTCTCCAGGCCTCTTTCTCTGTCATGTACCACTTGGGTGCCTCTCACTCACCCCTTTCTAATTTCCCTTTTATGTGCTCTCTTCTCCTATTATAAGGATGTAGATTCCACAAGGGTGGAGACTGTCTTTCTCTTTGCTTCTGTTTGTAACTTAGCAAAGTACCTAGACAATAATTACTAATAAAAGCTTGTACCTGATGGCATATGTAGGGGAATGGTGGCCAGGAAAGAGAATTATGGTTTGGGAATTCTGCCACAAAAACGTTGAGTCCATTAACACTCCCTTTCCAAAGGGAGTTGTCTCCTTAAGTTCTTCAGAGAATGAGTTTCCATACAAACTACAATCATCTTTAAAGCAATCTGCTGGACCACATTCATGATGATGAACACTGCTCCAGGAGGTGACTGAGTACCCCTTAAAATAATGTTTCTTGTAGTCTTTGGAAGAACAATGAAACACCTCCATTGATTCTCTGATTTACCTCTACGAGAACCTGTGAGGCATTCTTTTATTGAGCAGTAACTTCTTTCTGTCTCCTGGTTTTATTTATAATGAGAACATCAATAGCAATGTGCCTCATTTCCTCTAGTGCTGAGCGAACTCACAGGTTATTGGACAATTAATGTTGGTAGAATATCTAAGAACCAGGTAATTCTTAACATACATTCTCTCTCTCTCTCTCTCTCTCTCTCTCTCTCTCTCTCTCTCTCTCTCTCTCTCTCTCTTTCCTGGCCCCACCATTTTCCTTATGACAGTGGAGGGGGGCTAAATGGGACTGAAGACTGGTTGATATTTGTACCTGCCTCTTGGGGCATAGTTGGCTGAAAGAAAGAAAGAAGCCACCTGGTTTTCAATCTTCTTATGATGACCCTCTCCAGATTTGCTGAAGTCAGTTCCTGGTACTACCCTTGGGCCTTAGGGGAAATACACCTTGAAAGGGAAATACACCTGGAGTAGTAACTCCTTAATCTTCTGGTGAGTCTCATTTTCAACCTAGAGTTACATATGAGTTTTATGATAGTAACTTAAGAGTTAGAAATCTCTCCTGGAAAGAAAATGAGCATGGAGTTGCTATAGGGTCAGCTCTCACTCCTTCAGACAATCCATGGCCAAATGGGTAATACTAATAGCAGGGGACAGCGTCTAGGTCTTTTGCTCCCTCATATCACAATTTTGTCTCAATCTTCTTCCAGCTCTGAGAGTTATAGGCACAGCTTTCTTTTCCCCAAGAGATTAGTCTCTCTGCTTCTCACTCTAAAAAGCTAAGTCAGAGAACTCTGCAATTTGAGTTGGTAAAGAGAACACTCAGAAGCTAGTGCTATCCAGACAGTTCCTGTCTCCGACAGGAAGGCTGGATTCCAGGATCCTCTACTCTCCCTAGAAGTCTTGGTCCACAAATTCTCCAACTTGGGTGCTGCTAAAGAGATACCCCGCCCCCATGATACAACTGGCTGTATAGAGTTTAGACTATATTTATATAGTCTAGAATAGAGTCTTCTTACTATAGAAAACTGAGGCAGAGGAGCTTTTTTTGGTCACAAAGTTCCTCTCTCCTGGGGCTAAATGGTCAAGAGAACATACAACTGATGAGTCTCTTCCACTGACTGCCTATGGCTGGGTCCAGGAAGTCAGCATCCAGAGACTTTTGCTACCCTTCCATTTCTGGGGCTATTACCAGGCCTTGGGCCAAGAGACTAACATTACAAGTGCCTGAGATGGAAGAGTCAATGAGTTCCAGGTGGAATGACTGTGCAGGTGAGCATTTTCAATTCTCTAGTTTTTGAGCTGTGCTCAGAAAATGGGAAAAAAGACAAAACTCTTTGATTCATACCCCTAATTATAGGGCAACATATTGTTCCCACACTGCATCATGAATGAGTTACACGGACATATTTACATACTCTATAAGGGCCATTGAGGCTCACAAGTACATTCATAGATTGTACATGGCTTTATAGAGGATATGGATGGGAACTGTAAAGAGTTCCCAGGGAAGACCTTCTTCCATCAATGTACCTGGGCACCTTCTCTACATCCCAACGGTAAGTGGCCTGTCCAGGGTCACACATCCAATATATGTCAGAGGTTGGTCTTGAATTCAGGTCTTCCTGGATCTATGGTCAGTTCTTTATCTACTATGCCATGCTGAATCTCTCACTCTTGTCTCTGCTTTTCCATTCCTCTCTCTTTCTCTCCATCTCTATCTCCCTCTGTTTCTGTCTTTGTCTCTCTAGTACTCTCTCTGTTCTTCAGTGTCTCTGACTGGCTGCATGCTTATCTGTCTGTTTCTTTCTGTCTTTCTCTCTATCCCTGTCATTCTCCTTGTTACTGTCTGCCTCTGTTTCTATCTGTCTTTCTCTTTCTCTGTGTGTGCCTTTGCCTGGCTACATGCCTGCCTGCCTTTCCTGTTTGTCTACGTAGTAAACAATACATATATAATGTATACAACAACCTAACATGACATATAATGTAGATAACACATGTAAGTATATTTATATATACTACACTAAAATCTTGCTTTAATGCCTCATTGTGTCAAGGGGATTATGCTAGCCTTCAGCTTCCTCATCTGTAAAGATGAAGCAGGTTGGACGAGATGCTCTCTAACACTGCTCCCTAATCTGGATCTATGATTCATCAGAGGTGATGCCAGCAGACTGCAACCACTCATAGCTAAAAAAGATTTTAAGTATGGCCTTTGCCACTGACTATCTGTCATTCAAGGACAGCCAAGAACCCAGCTAAGTATAGAGAAGCTAAATCCCAGAGAGCTGGCTGCCAAGGCATGAAATTTTTGCCCATGTCCACTCAAAACTCCTGGAAGGATTGCCATCTGTGTCCTTAGAAGGTGTACTCAGCCCAGTGAAATCACGGAGCGTTGAATGGATCATATACATACACTTGTCCATGCATAAATATTTGACTGGGTTTAGATAGCTCAGCTTAGCAAATGGCACCACATGCTCAGAAGCCTTCTCCCGTCCTCACCACTGCTTACTCACCCATTAGCTATTTTTTTGGCCCCAAACAGGCACCTGGCACATGGCTAATTTCCAAGCGGAGACATATACTCATATGCTAGCATTCTATCCCAATAGCCATATGTCGTTTTCTCAGTGCTTCAATATTCAGTTAAACTCCTGGCTTCCAGACATCCTAAACCATTTGTCAGTCTCATAACCTTTCATAAAGAACAGAGGGGGAAACATGGAGAGACACAGGCTAGATTTAGGGGAATTCAAGAGAACTGCCTACGGACATTTTTTTTGGTCCCTGTAGTACAGTCTAGTTTGATAGCATCTTCTTCCTGTCACCTAGCTCTAATGAGGTACAGCCAGTGATCCTCTCCTGGAATCTGTACCAGAGACTCCTTCACAGGAAGCTTCAGAATCCAGGTTGGTGAAGGATTGGTGTTTGTAATATTTCAATTTAGAAGACTTATGCAGGTCTCTGGTAGCAGCACGAGATGAATGGGTTGTATCCCCTTTAGGGCAAGAAAATTAGCATGTCAACAAAGACAGGAGGGGAGATCTTCCAGGCTTATATATTCTTACTCCTATGACTTTTATTGGGAAAGCCTCCCAACTCACACGGACTTTTGTCAGCCTAAAGGAAGTCAACGAAATAGAAGGTACTTTAAAAAGTTTTACTGGCATGTTTTGTTCTTTTACTTCACGATAATTTCCAGATAGATCATCTCACTCACCCATCCACCCAATGAGCCATTGCTTGTAACAAAGAAAAACAAATTATCAAGACCTAGGAAGACAGAGTTCAAGTCTCAGTGTATAAGCAACGTTTTGCATCTAGAGGTCCCCATCTCTCTACCAAAAAGAGGGAGATGTATTTCCTCTTTTATTTTTTCCAGGGTAATGATGGGTCATTACAACTGCATGGGATTCAGCATCCTCTTTATCTATATTATCATAGTCATATCACATATGGTAGTTGTGGGTAAACTGCAATATATAACCAATGAGGAACTCCTTAGAGAATGAGTAAAAAACATCATCAGGGAAATGTGTCCTAGTAAGTAAAGAAGGATCAAGAGGGTGAAGAGCCCCAGGGCTCCTCTGTTAGGTATCTGATGCCAAAAAGAAAGTAAAGAAGCCTTCTAGCACCTTTTTTTTGGTGAATATCATGCAGACAAGGGTCTTACAGGATGGGTTGCAACCCGTATCACTGGAAAGAATGGATGAGATCACAATTCCAGTCTAGATCTCAGCTGAATGACTGCCATTGTATTTTGTGAAGTTGTATACATTTCACTCTACATCATTTCTCTGAATCCCTTTTAGTTACTGTTTCTTATAATGTAATAACGTTACATGACTGTTTGTTCAGGTATTCCTCCTGGTGATAGGCTAGGTACAGGAGCATGCTGGAGCCAGCTCATAGCATTTCAAGAGCGCTGATAAACTTCCAATATGAGCATTTACCCTTCAGCTAATGGTACAAATCGGGAATTGACATATTGTTTTGTTGATTATCTACACTTAATAAATTGATTGAAAATGTTAATAATGCATATTATATTTTGAGATGTCAGGTACTTTTTTTTTGCAAAGATCTAGTTGTTAAACATTTCCTAGCATGCCCCTACACTTCTCCTTACATTACAGATTAATAATAATAATAACAACAGCTAACATTTACGTAGTGGCTATTATATGCTAGGTAGTGTGCTAAGTACTTTATAATTATGATTTCATTTGATACTCACAACAACCCAGAGAGTCAAATGCCATTATTATGTCCAGTTTACAGATGAGCAAACTGAGGCAAACAAAGGTTTCATGACTTGTCCAAGGTCACATAGTGACTGTCTAAGGCAGGATTTTAGCTCAGGTCTTCCTGACTCCAGGCCCAGTGCTCTATCTGCTCAGCCACCCAGCTGCTCCCGCAGGTAGCCTTACATGAAACAGTGTAGTATAATGGAAAGTCATACAACATGGGTTCAAATCCTTGATCTGCTGCCTATTAGCCACAGGAATTTGGTCTAACTTTCATGCCCCTGCAAGGCCTTTCTCATCCCTATGATTCTATAAATAAAAACATTTTTTTCCTGAGGCAATATATTAGCCAACGTTAATATGATTTCTTTTCATGTGTACCTTCTACTTTCTTCATATGTAAAAGAGAAAAAAGAAAGCCAACACTATAATTCCAACAGGCTGAAGAATGCTTCTTCCCCACAAAATTTATCTGTCCTTTAATAAAAAAGGCAAGTCAAGCACATCTGTGGTCTCACGGAGAGCAGAATAGAACATGTGACTGTATATTGCAGTTAGCTCACTGGGAGGTTTACTAGGGAGTTTACGAGGAAGCAAAAGCTGGCCTTAAGGTAAAACCTTGAGTAGGTGAAGAGTTGAGTGTCACAATGGTGGCTAGATGGTGCAGTGGATAGAGCCCTGGGCCTGCCGTCGGGAAGGCCGGAGTTCAAATCCAATCTCAGATGCTAGCTGTGTTGATGTTGTGTGACTCTGGGCAAGTTATTAAACCCTGAATGACTCAGTTTTTCATCTTCAAAATGAATTAGAGAAGGAAATGGCAAAACATTCCAGTATCTTTGCCAAGAAAACCCCAAATGGAGTCATGGAGAGTCAGCCATCACTAAAAACGACTAAATACATTGAGTGTCACAATAGAAATTTCTAAAAAAATATCTTTAGGTGGTATCTATGATACTTTATGATGTTTTAATCTAACCATTTTTAATTACATCTAATGGTGTCCACTGTGGATAGGATGCTGGATTTGGAACCAAGAAAACACAAGTTTGAACTGCACCCCCGTTACTTACTAGCCATGTGACCCTGGGCAAGTCACTTAACCCTTTTCGGCCTCAGTCTCCTCATGTATCAAAATAATGTCTACCATTCAAGATGATTCTGGGGCTCCAATGATATGATATACACATGCTGACATCAAAGAACTAACTAATTGTCAGTTAGAACCACAATGCCCATAATTTTTATTCTTTCATAGAGAAGCAGAAAAATATCTAAAGCTTCTTCCGTGTGGCAGCTTCTTCCTTTTCATGTTTTCCTTATAGCCAAAGTCAGCTGTAGAAATTCTTTTAATACACTATTATGCTCGACTTGGATGTGGTTGGGTTTCGTTGCTCTTGTTGCTGCTGGTAGGAGTGATGTCACTGGCATAGGGAATTCCCAGTAAGGGAAGTCCCTCTACCAATGCAGAATGATACTTGTTATGCACCTTAAGAATCTTGGAGACGTATGAGGGTCACTAACCAGGGAAGTTACTTGCTCAGGGTCATATAGTTAGCATGTTATCAGAGGCAGGGTTTAAAGCTGGGTCTTCTTGGCTGCAAGGCCTACTTCCTACCCAATCAATCAAAAAGCATTAAGCACCTACTATGTGCTAGGCATTAGGGATATGAGCCCAATAAACCCACTTAGACACACTTCTTCTACTTGATCTAATTATCTCAGCTTTTCTTGGAGAAAAGAAAAACTCTATTGTTCCAGTGTGAATGGAATTATATAGAAAATAATATCTATTAGTCCCTCCACTGTCAGAAGAAATATTCCCAATTGTTCTAAGATTGGTCATGGGATGAAAGTATTAAGTTGTCACCCTTTTCCTGACTTGCTCAGTCCCCGTTAACACCAAGCTTAAAAGAGTGATCCAGCAAGACTAAGGACACAGTCCTTGGCTATAGGATGAGGCATGTCTTCACCTGAACCTAACTAGTTGTATGGGAATCAAACCTATGAGCTTCATTAGCTCTATGTCCTGACCAGCTGAGCCAATGGAGGCTGACCTGCTTTAGATGATGACTATACTATATATGTCTGTCATTGAAGAATGTCATTTTGGGTCTTCTACATTGGCAACAGGTGGGGAATATATGCTCAACTATACAGTCAGGATTTTTCTTACTGACTCAGCCAGGAATAAGATTCAGATCTCACTGTCACTAGTGAGATATTGTAACATCAGTTAAGTTGGTACTTCTTTACTGTTTTAGAAGGATAAGTTAATGAAGTGTCTTTGATTGAACCTTACTAGGTACAAAGCCCCAGGCCCAAACCCCCATCTACTAGGTGCTAAGGCTATGTGGGAGTGAAACCCTCAGGGTCCTTAAGGGCAGTTGCTAAGTCCAGAGCCAATAGTAGGACCCTAAATTCTGGTCACTCAGATGATGTTTGATGATAGTTAAAGAGTATATAAAAAGAGAGAACAAAGCTATTTTCTAGAGGCTCTTACTCCTGGAGGCACAGGACTCTGGGCAGCCGCTCTAAGAGCCTCCCAGCTCACCCAGATGTTGATGGTTTCTTGGTAACTATGAATTATATTTGGTCTCTTTATAATGTATGTTTGTAATTTGTTTGTATTTGCTCTGAAGTTCAGGGTGCTGGCTCTTCCCCCTGAACTAAGTGAATGATATTTGTATGTTGGATTGAAATAAGATTGTTAACCCCTTAACGTTGCTTTCCTTAGTAAAGCCGATCAAAAGAACCTGTGCTGGCAGCATTCTTGTTGTTGGGCTTGTGTTGGTCTTTCACCCCCCACAACAGCTGCTAGCCAAATTGTTGCAACAGATGTGTGACCCTGGGTACGTTTCTGGCCTTCAATTTCTTACGAGTAAAATGAGAGGATCGATGTAAATAATTCTTCAAGGGCCTTTCAGTCTACAATATTAATAATTCTTTTAAAAAAGCATTTTTGCTACCTATTGAAAATAATAAACTTGCTAATGGAGAAGGAAGCAGATTTGGAGTCTCTGCTATGATGTGAATGAGAGTCTCTGGAAGCTTACTGCTGCCACCTTAAAAGACATCTGTTAACTCCAATGATTTCCAATGGTCTTGACGATTCAGATTATATTAGGCCTCTATGCAAGGATTAGGACTGAAAGTATTCAGAGACATTTTTGTCAAAGATATATTTTCTTTTGCCAATATACAGAGAGGCCCTGGAGTTAAGTGTTCAGAACCCAGTCAACGTTTTCAACAATTCTCTCTGACTCCACATTCTTCAGTAGGTCGGGAAGTCAATCAAATTCTAGCTGGTGAATAAAACTAATTCCTGTAATATGAGAGAGGTAGGAGCTTTTGGGTGAGACATTAATATTTCTCAGACCAAGTTCCCTCCCTCAAGTAATATAAATTTATAGGCATCTTCTTCCCTGGTGCTATAGTGATGGTTCACAGTGCAAGAAAGTAATTAGGCTTCTCTGAGAGCAAGAAGTGTGCTGAGAAATATCACTGAGTAAACATGGGAGAAAAGTATTTTGAGTGGTACTTTTATGATCTCATAAGAATAAGCAACTATATACATATATATACACATATATGTATGTGTTGTACGTATGTGCACACACATGCACACACACACACACAGTACAAGATATACATATATATGTATATATATGTGTATATATGTGTGTGTGTGTGTGTGTGTGTGTATTTTATCCCAATGTCTTCTGTAGCAACCAATACCCTAACACCCTAGTTACTGTAGAGGGGTATATAAGACTAAATTAAATGTCCTTTCTATCACAGGTCACACAGCATGTTCCCAGAAACTGAATATCTCCAGGCAGTCAGAATAGGCTAAATTCTGAGTTCCCAAGGCAGACTTCTAGAGGAGTTCCACTGTAGTTAGTCAATGATATTTCGGGTTGGGGGGGAGTGAATTAAATCCAACAAACATATTAAATAAGTTCCTCATATGTGAGGTGTAGAGAACTGGGCTAGGCACAGGACTGAGGGAAACTCCCTCCCCATTCCCACCTCCTGGAATTCCAAGCTTCCTTTCCAGCTTAGCTCTGGTGCCATGAACAAGAAGACTACTTTCTTGATCCTCACCCGACCCAGTCAGTTGTCGGGGCTCTCATTCCAGCCTCAACATTGAGTTTGCACATCTTCACACATCCCATTAGAATGGATGCTCCTCTCCTTTTTTTCCTTTGTATCTTCATTAACTAACAGTGTCTGGCACATAGAAAGTGCTTAATGGTCACTGATTGATATTCATTTCATTATCTGCATGCTTCTCCTCAGTAGAATGTAAATTCCTTAAAGGTGGGGGACTGTTGTGTTATTTTTCTTCTTTGTACTCCACTGTAAACTGCATGGCTTAATAAAATGCTTGTTGAATGAAGGAATTGAAATTAAATATAACATTCTTTCCTGGGAGCTACCTCCCAACCTGAGCTAGCAGGCTGGGTTCCTTGGGATGGCTAGTCTGGGCTTAAGATACTCAGTGAGTCCACAGGCATCCTAAAACTACAGCATACAAGCCCCTCCCTAACCCCTGGCTTCTTTGTTCTGTTCTTCCACCATGCCCTCTGATGTTCCCATTCTTTTGTTAACAGGTTGTCATTCATTTTAATATGAGGGAGTTGTAAAGGAAGGAAGGAAGGAAGGCAGGAAGGAAGGAAGGAAGGAAGGCAGGAAAGAAGAAACTGATGCAGACAATAGTTAAGTGAATTGCCAAGGTCACATAGCTAGTAAGTATCTGAGAGCAGACTGGAACTCAGGTTTTCTGACTCCAGACACCAGTGCTTTATCTATTGCGTTATCTAGCTGCCAACTTCATTTGTCTGTCACCCTAGAGTCTGCTACTCACCATATTTAAACATATCACCCAAGTTCCAGGGTAATGTCTGGGTATTTCCTCATTAACTATTAGCATTTCAACATATCTCTCAATCAACTAAGTACAGAGTCCCCATCACAGTTCACCTAATATTATCTGTCAATCTATCTAATAAACCAAAAAAATTTCCTTCTTAATAGTAGTCACTCAAATCTTTCCCTTAGTCTCCTAGTGCTAAATAATATAGCTAACTAATTTACAGTTTATTAATGATGAAATCAACAATAAAACAAATACAGAGACAATTATTTCCGACATTTTAACGGTGAGAAAGATCACAAAGTCATCTCAAATCCTCACTATAATGGCATGTGACTTCTCTTTACTTCTGAGAACATAGTCCCACACCATTTAGTTCACTGAGAGTAACAAATACAATTTATTCATAAGAATCTCCTTCCTCCTCTTCACAAGATAATGGTTAAAGTATTTTCAAAAAGAGGTTATCTCAACTCTTTTCCCTTTCTCTCTCTCTTCTCCAGCTTGCCTCCAGCCATTAAGAGAAAATTTTGTTAGCTTCTCTCAAGTCCTTATTCTTAATAATGGCACTCCCTAGTCATTCTTTTTATAATGCTTCTTCATGAAATAATAGTCAAGACAGTTCTAAAAAGAAAGAAATTTCTCTCACTTTTTTTCTCCCTGTCTTCTATGTAGTTTATCACATAGATCAAAGTTAAACTCAAATATACCATCCCTTACTCCATAGGGAGAATAACTCATAGAATGACACACTTATAACTCTCTTAGCATCTCACCTTAAACAGAAACAATATTTATAGCTTTTGTAGAAGAAACTTTTTAAACAAGTGTTACAGAAGATCTGTGCTTTGTTCTGGACACCACAGCTTAGGAAAGACATTAATAAACCAAGGAGCACCCAAAGGAGGTCAGCCAGATCAGTGAAGAGTTTCAAGTTTATTCCACTTAATACTTGGGTGAATAAACTGGAGATGTTTAGCCTGGAGAAGAGACTCAAGAAGAGGTAATAAAGCTGTCTCTAAGAATCTGAAAGGTCATTGTGTAGAAGAAAGATTAGGTATATTCTGTAGGGTACCATCACTAGGCAAAAATGAATAGGTGGCAAAAAGACAAATCTAGGTTTGCAGGATAGGAGACTTCCTAAAAATTAGAGTTTAACCAAATGAGCAATGGGCTGCTTCCATTGAAGACTGAAGTCTTCAAGCAAAGTATCATAGTATCATAGATTCAGAGTTGGAAGGGACCTCAGAATTCATGTAGTCCACCACTCATTTTATAGTTGAAAAAAAAATGAAGCTGGGAGAATTGAAATGCTGTGCGTAGAGTCATACAAGTAGTAAAGTGTCTGAGATGGGACTTGCATGCGTCTTTCTGAAGCCTAATCCAAGATTCAAAGTCTGCATAACCATTTCTCAGGTGTATTATTAGAGGAATTTGTGTACCTGTTTGAGTTGAATGAAAAAAAAAAACTAAAAAATGAAATGAAATGAAATAAACAAAAAAAAACCCCACATTTTTGATTGTCCTTGGCTTTCATCAATGGGCTTGGTTAAGTCTGGGCTTTCATGGTCCTGATGTTATTCTTACAGGACCATGACACGTTTTGCATTCACCTCTCCTCCTCATTATCGAACTTTACTTCCACTTCCTATATGCAACACTTTAGAATCTAAGTTAGTTTATGGGTCTCCTCTTATCTAACTGTGTTGCCATCTTTAGACCAATCTCCCTTCTTTATTAGAATTGTTTCTGTTTGTGTCTTAAAATCCCCTTGAAAAGCTTTCCATCTCTCTCGGCTGACTTGCCCATTAAAAATTACATTTATAGTATTCTACCTCTCCTATCTCTGAACCCACTGAACAATCTACCGCCTAGGCTACATGTCAGTCTATGCCTAACCTTCATCTTTTTGAGTGGCAAGCTGAAATCTTTCAACAAGTGAGATGAACTTAACAGCGTCAAGAAAGATGGATAGAAAAGAGGGAGGATCAGCAGGCTTTTTAGGGAAGTTATCACAGTCAAGAAAGATCACAGTCAAAGTCATCTCAAATCCTCACTATAACGGCATATGGTATGCGGCAGTGTTAACAAGGGATTATCTGAAAGAACAGAAGCTCCTTGAGGGAAGGACTCTTTTCATTTTTGTCTGCATTCCTAGCAAGTTGCACGGTGCTGGGCACACAGCAGATACTCAATAAGTCCTTGTTGATTGGTAAGTGATAGCTAGTGTGGAGGATGGAGAGTCCAATTGCAAACAGGAAGACATCCGATGAAATTCTACCTCAGACCCTCAGCAGCTGTTTGGCCCTGGGGGAATGATGTCATGCCTATAGCCTTAGTTTCTCCATCTGTCCAATGGGGATGATGATGGCACCTGCCTCCCAGGTTTGTGGTGAGGGTCAGATGAACTAATACATGTAACGTGCTGTATGACCCTCTGAGTGCTAGGTGTAAGACTTTATTTACAAATGCTAGTTATTATTATAAGCTATTAGTGTTTGATTCTCTGGGGGTGGTGACAGTAGGGGGAAGGAAGCAATGAAAGACATATTGCTACAGTAGCAGATGTAGCATTTGGGAAACTGACTCCTGAGAGGTGAGGGAGAAAGGCAAAGCAAAGATAATAAAAATAGTCCGTATCCATGTAACCACTTCAGCTTCCTCGCATGTTTTACACACATCATCTCATTTGATCTTCACAACGACCCTGGGAAGGAGATGCTACTGTTTTACTATTACCATTTTACAGATAAGCCAACTGAGTCTGAAAGAAGGAAAGTGACTTGGCCACTCTTACTTGGCTAATATGTGTCAGAGGTGGGATTTGAACCCAGGGCTTCTAGCTCCAAGTTCAATGCTCTATGAAGCATTCTATACTTTCTTCAACAGCAACAGGGTTTCTAATCAAACTGCTTTTAGCATGAACTATCCAGATGCTATCTCATCAAAGAGAGCAGCTAGGTAGCACCATAGCGCACAGAGCCCTGGACGATCATATTCCTCATATTACTGAGTTCAAATCTGGTCTCAGACACTTAGTAGCTGGGTGACCCTGGGCAAGTCACTTAACCCTGTTTGCCTCAGTTTCCTCACCTGCAAAATGAGCTGGAGAAATAAATGGCAAACCACTCCAGTTTCTTTACCAAGAAAACCCCAAATAGGGTCATGAAGGGACATAACTGAATAGACTTAACAAGTCTCATCAAAGCACATATTTTCTAGAGAGGGGCTCCCCTTTCCAGTTTGCTTTAGGATGTAAGAACATATTTTGGGGTCTAGTTTCCTCTCTCCATCTAACTCCATTAACATCATCATATAATCATCATCATCACTACATTTAATTTAGGATAATAACTATAATGTGTTATATAATACTATGATGTACAATGTACAATATAATCACACTATAAATATAACTACAATAATTTATTATTACAGATTTTATATACTTTAAAATTTGTGCAATTAAAATTTTATAATTTATTTAAATATACATTTATTTGTATTTATATATTACATTTGTATATAATGCATATTATTGTTATCATATATGTTATTCACATAGTGTTTTAATGTTTGCAAAGCTCTGTTATATTTACATCCTCACACCTACCCGATGAGGTAAATGCTATTATGACCCCTATTTTAGAGATGATAAAATTGAGTCTGAGAGAAGATAAGAGTCTCGCCCATGCTATGTTTACACAGGTAGGAAGTGGCTGAAGCTGTATTTGAACTCAGGTCTTAGTGATTCCAAGTACGGCATTTGTTCACTCCAGAAGAGGAAGTCCATTTTGAGACAATGCATAGAGACTTGCAGCTGGCCCCAATGAAGAGACAATAACAGGACCTTCTGGGGCTGCCAAGTATGAGTGTGAGGATTTTGAAGGTATGCAGCCCAAAGAATCCTGGGTCAAATACTGATTTTGCCAACAGCAGCCCTTTGGGCAAGCCCCTTAACCTCTCTTGCAAAATGGGGGATAGTACTGGACTCAATGGTTTTTGTGGTGTGCTCCTGTGCTAAATTTAGTCCTACAATCCAACTATAGGGCTTTGCCCTTTGGATCATAGATTTATCACTGAAAGGGACCACAGAGGCCATCTAACTCCCCATCTTACAGATGTGGAAACTGAGGCTCAGAGAGCTGAAGTGACTTGTTTAAGGTCACACAAATAGTATCAAAGGTCTATTTGAACCAAGCTCCTTGGTCTCCAGAGTGAGTGCACCTTCGTCTTTAATTAAAAAAAATGTTAAATATCTACTTTGTACAGGGCGATGTGTTGGGTGAAGGAAATAAGGAAAGATGAAGTAAGCCACAACCTTTATCCTCCAGGAACTAATAATCTAATATGAGCGATGACCCATACACAGATAACTACCACCATATATCTGAATGCAATCGAGGGGATCAAAACAAAATACATTGAAAAATTCAAGGAGGAAAAAGCCAATTCCAGCTGGGGAGATTAGAGAAGACTTCATGGAAGATGCAACATTTGAGTTCTTGTAGAAAAAGAATAATTTTGAAATGTGGAAATAGGAGAATGTAAATCAGAATGTGTTGATGGTATGATGGCATGATATGAACAAAGACATAAGGGCTGATTGAAGACTAATTGCAAATGTACCTAGAATGTCAAATTCAGGGGTTAGCACCTTATTTGGTGGGTACCTGGGAGCCACCATAGGTATTAGGGAAAGGGAATGATGCCATCAACATGGGATATGAGGGAGATTACACAGGCCAGCCTGTTTAATGATAGATAGCAGCCCAAGTGAGAAGTCAGGAGGGCCTGAACAAGGGCAGTTGCATGGAGAACACAGAGGGAGATATTGCTGGGAGAGATACGGAAGGGTTAGAATCAGTAGACTTTGCTAATTAATTGTATATGGCAGGTAGTGAAGAAAAAGTGAGTTGTGTCTGAGCAGAGGGTGAAAATCAAGTCAAAGTGGACTCTATCATTTTTTGCCTATGTTACTGGGAAGATAGTGTCAAAAGACATTTTCTACAATCCTTGTGACCATCTTAGTGATGCTACTGCCCTTTTGAGTCACAACCACCTCAAAAGAGTCCCAGTTGAAAAAAAAGTTGTTTTGGGTCTTTTTTTTTTAAAAATCAGAAATTTCTTATTTCTCAGTCAGTCATAAGGAGCTTAAAAGAAATGGACAGCTTCGTCACGTCCTTCAAGACTTAAATAAGCTAGTTTTTCAGGCATGGAAGTGCTTCATTTGCTCCAGTATACATGGGTCAACACACGAACAATCCTATGATTTCATGATGGAGAGAAATATGGCACCAAGCAAAAGCTTAGAACTAAAAAAAAATATTGTCCAGTCATTAGCTATACATTTACTGTATGAAAATATATGCAGTATTTATACTCAACAGAACACATAAATGCATCTCACATAAGGGCCCAAATCTGATTGTTTCTTTTTTCTTTTCTTTTCTTTTTTTTGCAGCTGATAATGAACATTGACCAAAAAATTTAATTTAGAAGATATTAACAAATCAAGGATTTATCAAACAGGCCTGAACATGGCAAAACAATATGGCCTACTTCTTCCCTCTTTACTTGTCAAGTTGTCCCTCAAAAAACCCACTTATTATTTTCATGAACACAGTCTATCTACTCAAGCTTCAGACAAGAGCCAGCTTCTTCTCTCCCTTACATCTGAAAGCACCCCAGAGGTTAATATTCAGAAACAGTTAGATAAATTTTGTAACATTTAAAGAACAGACATTTCATAGATTAATGAAAAGCAATTTGGTAAATGTGTACTTTGCATAAATAAACCTGAAATAATTATCGACAATCATTCAAGAAAGTTAAGCATTAAGCAAAATGGAAACTATTTTTCAAGTTGTGTGTATGTGTGTGTGTGTGTGTGTGTGTGTGTGTGTGTGTGTTTTCTCTGAGAGTTATTAATGGACTGACCATATTTTGGTTAAAATATTCCTCCATAAGGAATATTGATTTTGCTAAAGTGAATAGGTCTATAATGTAAAAAATGGTGCTTTGCTAAGAGAAATTAATTTGGTTGAGGTTTTGAGCATAGATAATTCCAAGGGACAGCCTAGTCACTTAATCTTCCATCTTGTCACTAGAGGAATAGAAAACATTTTAAATATTTAATTAGGAATAAAATCAGATTCATGTAATGAGATGCCATGGTTCTCGCAAGTAATAAAGACAAAAGTCCCTGGGCATCATCAGCATCCAGATAGCCTGTCGATTTCACTTTTTCTTTCTTTTTTTCTGTATAACAAAAGGTCCAACTAAAGAAACTCCCACAGGTCAGTAACCATTTTAAAAAAATGAAAGTATCAAAAGCAAAAATGATTTCAATGATGGGCTAATGTGGGGCATTGTGGTTTCCCCACTGATGTTCCCCTGGCATTCAAAGGAACTTTGTGAAGAGCACTTCAATGATTGTGTTTGCCTTTAGCAAACATATTGTTTTCATATTTTAGCAAAAGTGCTGACACTGGCTGATGAACACGTTCCCGCATAGAAATCTCTGACAGATGTGCTGTCTGCCAAGGGATTTTCCCCAGGAATTTTCTAATTTTCTCCTATCTGTTTAGAGAAAGTTCATTTAAAATCTGTTAAAGTATATTAATGTGCAGTGTTGCATCCTGCCTTGCTGTGGGCAAGCTGGCAAAAAAAGTTCCTAGGAAATTGAAGTTTGGGTTATAAGTGCCTGCAGGACAGAGAACAAGAGCCTCTACTGAAAAAAAAGCTCATAATCTCTGCCTACTTTACATTTTTCCAGGTCACAGACAATGCCAAGTTTGGCTAACACCCATCATAAACCAAAGAGCCCTCTTTACCTGTTTGTTTTATATGTCGGATAGAAACCTGAGTAAAAGTTATCTCTGGTACTGAGCTAATTTTTAAAGACTTCATGGAATATGGATATAAAAATATAATGTATATTTTATCCATTTATAAATATATTACTTAGCTAAATGTCAAAGATGAACATTCCACTTGACTCATCAGGGATTAAATGAAGTTGACTTCAGTGTTTTTATCCAAGGTTCAAGGGTTATCATTCAGACAAATGTTGAACTCTAATTCTTAGGCAAAAGGTCAGTAGATAAGTTTTTACAGACAAATGTAGTGTTTCCAGCCAGAAACCCATTATGCATATTCATGATCACAGAAATACAAAGGTTAGAAAGCAGCAAATAATGCCCACTGATGGGAATCCCACAAGTATGATGGGTCAGCCCATTCCATTTTGGACGGGAATCCCACAAGTATGATGGGTCAGCCCATTCCATTTTGGACAGCTTCCAACATGTTCCAAAGTTGTTGTTTTTTTTTTTAATTATTATTACATTTCCCTTAAATAGGCTTCTCTTGGACTAGGATTACAGATTTAGAGCAGGAAGGAATCTTAGAGGCCATTACATCCAACCCTCTCACTTTATAGATGAGGAAACAGTTATTAGGTGAATTGTCCAGGTTCACATAGCCAGTAAACATCTGAGGTGGTGACCTCCTGATGTCAAACCCAGTACCCTATTCTGTTGTCTTGAATATGTCCAGACCCTCTTCCAAATGCCAAACTTTCAAATATTTGAGCATGGTGATTACATCACTCCTTAGTCCGCAGTTCTTTCAAATGTTCTTCCCATGGCATGGTTTCCAGACCCTCCTAGCAGAAGACACTTACCTACTTCTGCTGAGCATAACAGACATTTTCAGAACAACCCAGAGAGGGGCTACCTTCCAAGAGGACCTTCTCGTATTGGTGCCACCCTTTTTGCAGTTGGGGTTGGAAGAAAGAGAGGTGGTCAAATGAGGGAGGAGGATTTAAACCTTGTGGCTACTGTTTCCTGCCAGAGTTCTCTGCTTTCCCCTACCAGACTCTCCCCAATTAAGAGTACATTATCTTCACTACTGAAGTTGCGCTAATTGGTAGTTATTACCAGAGCAACTCATTAGGATGATCAAGGTTGATTATTTATCATGGTCATGGCAGTATTTAAAATTCACTGGGCACCCTAACAAATACGTTTCTTTGAAAGCAGTTTTCCCACCAAACATTCTCCCGAAATGAAGCTGGTTTACCTGAGACTCATTCGCCTCTGTAAAATGTAGGTAATAAAGCTTGTAATATGTATCTCAAAGGCAGCTGGTGGCACAGTACAGGATGGGGTCTGGAGTCAGGGAGACCCGAGTTCAAATGTGGCCTCAGACATGTAACTAGCTGTGTGACCTTGGGCAAGTCACTTAACTCTGTTTGCTTAAGTTTTTCTCAACTTCTTATTATCGTTCAGTCATGTCCAACGCTTCCTGACCCCATTTTGGGGTTTTCTTGGAGAAGATACTGGAGTAAATTGCCATTTCTTTCTCCAGCCCATTTTACAGGCTAATGATAGCACCCAACTTCACAAGATTGTTATAAGGATCAAATGAGATAATATTTGTAAAAGAGTTTAGCACAGTGCCTTGCTCATAGTAGGTGATATATACATATTTATTCCCATAGAAATGGGCTATAATTATCATCAGGCCTGGGATGTTTGCAGTTCATCAACTTGCCAGCCTCCTGTCCAATCAGGCAGAGCCAAAGAAGAAGGGAAAGGAAACCATCTGGGGGAACTCAGAGCTGTGTTCTAAGGAAGGATGTTTCCCAATTCCAGACCAGCAAGTATTTTTGTAAAAACATTTTATTGATATCCTTTATTTTTATTACTCAAATTATCTATCTATCTATCTATCTATCTATCTATCCTCCCGTCTCTTATTTCCACTTAGTCTTTCCTCTTCTATTCAGTCACCCAATAAACCCTCCCTTTTAACAAGGTGAAACAATTAAGTAAAACCAGTGGACACAGCAACCACATGAAATGGTGACTGGATACCTCTTGATATCTCTGCCTGCTCCAGAGCTCTGATTCTTTGACAAGTCTGACGGTACATTCAACATGCTACACCCGCAGTCCCCTAGCTCTCCAATGAATGCCGGTGCTACATCTCATCTCTTTTTCACAAACAAGACTGCTGACTGTAATTGTATGGCAGTTGGATTCATCTTTACTGATCTATTCATTTATATTAAGTAGGGTTTTTTTAAACTATGCTTCAGTTCATGTAAGTCTTCTCATGGTTCTCAAAATTCCCCATCGTCATTATTTCTTTCCCTGTCCACAGCGGCTACTGAATCATACACCTGAAAGAGAGATTAGAGGCAATCTAATCCAACTGCCTCATGATCTGCCTTTGGCCATGCATTGTTCCCACCTCTTTCTATTCCCATTTCAGCGACTTAAAAAGCCCTTTTTGCACACATTTATCTTTCTTTCCCCAGTGCAGACCTGGTTGCCTTGCAAATCAAACAAATTGGGAAAAGAAAGGAGAAGTGGGGTCCAGGACATATTTGTACATGGGAACATCTTCACCTAATTCCATCAGAACCCCAGTGGAGAAGAGAAGAGGCAGGTGTAACACAGAAAAGGAATAATTCCCAGATCATGCATGGACACTTGGCTTTGGAACGCAGTCAGAGGCCCATAATCAGAGACACAGAGGGCTGATAATTGGGTGTGATCCAAGTGACAGATGACAAATGAAGCCCCAGATGAAAGGGGTGAAGGTGAAGCTCTGAAAATCATTGGCTGTAAAATTAATAAGGCTATTTCCCTGACCTGTGGGTCAGAGTCTGGGCTGATGTAGACCCACCAAGGCAAGCCCTCTGAGGCTTTGAATGGGGGTGGAAGGACTGGGTTTCTTTTACTAGAATCAGAATCACACAGTCACAGAACTGCACAAGGATGTGACTGGGTCGACTCCATATTGGAATAAGAATCCCCTTTACAACCTATTCAATAAGTGGTCAACTAGTTTTAGTTTAAAAATCTAGATGTGGGTGGTGCCAACTGCCTCTCTAGGCAGAGCCTCTATTTTTGAAAATCCCTTCCCCCAACTACTCTTTCTAAAAGTTGGAGGAGGGACTTATATTCCCCCTTAAGTTGAGTCAAAGTCTGTTTCTCCAACATTTCTACCCACTACTCCTAGGTCTCCTCTCTGGGGCCAAGAAGAAATAGTTGTCTCTTTAAAAAATGTGTGTGTAAGTATATGGATATAGATATAGATATACATATATAAACATATAAACATATATATGTGTGTGCATGTGTACAATACATATATTTATATACACATAATACATATATTTATACACACACACATATATAATACACATAAACATATATATGTATATATACATATACGCACATATGTAAATTTTTTCCCATTATCCAGGATAAATATCCCCAGTAGCACTGGAAAGAATCCTGCCTGGATTTGGAGCCAGAGGGGTTAAAGTTCAACCCTGCTATCTACCAACTTTGGGTGAGACATTTAACCCTTTCTGAGATTCCATTTTTTTAACTCATCTATAAAATGAGGGGACTGAATTAGTCAGTCAGTTAATAAACATTTATTAAGTACTTACTATGTTTTAGAGCTATGCTAAGGGACAGGGATGCAAAAACAGGCCATCTCTAAGTGTCTTTTCAGGTCCAAGTCTATAGTCCTATGATCCCAGGAATCGATTTTTCTCAAGCTCCTCTGGGTATCCTCCAGTTTATCAATGTCCTTGAGATGGTCCTGCCATACCTGAACTCTAGGTGTGGCAATTCTCTTATGAGGCAAAAGAGCTAGGTAAGCCTAGCGTGTCCTCGTTCATGGATGCTAAACTCCTCTTAATGCAGCCTAAGATCAGTTTGGCTGCCATGTCACATAGCTGACACATATTAAGTCTATGGTCTTCTAGCCCTCCCAGATCTTCCCCACCCCTAGATCTGGCCATACCTTTCCAATTCCTTCTTGAAAGGAGTAGCCTAAAGGAAGCTTTTATCCCTATGAGTCTTTGAATAGGGTATTGTTGAGCTGGGTTAGAGAAATATCCTGTACTATAATGGAATTAATGGGTGGGGGGGATGAGCAATCAATCAAACAACAGGTGCGTTTTAAGCACCTACTATATGTCAGGGGATGTACTAGGCACTGAGGATAGAAGTACAAAGAATGGCGCAATCCCTATCCACAAGGGGCTTCCATTCTAATGGTAGTGACTCTCCTAGATAAGGATAATCATAACAAGCATCAAATGCTGCTTCACTGGCTTCTCACAGTAACCCTATGAGGTAGGTATTATCATTGCCACTGGGCAGCTGAAGCACCAAGGCTCTGGAGACAAGAGGTGAGTCAGGCTACAACTGCCACCTCAGCCCTTACTTTCCCTTAGAACTTAAGGAGACAGTGCAAGAGCCTTGGGGAGACCTCGAACCTCTCTTCTCTGAGCCCTATTTCCAGCTTGATCCCCACAGTCATCATTGAAGGGAGAAATCCCTGTGGAGAAGGCCATCTGTCTTCTGCCCAACTACGAACCCCAACTGCCACCAAGAAGCAGGTGATGCCAAGAGCCCTGGGCATCTACTTGCATGGATGGAGATGGTGAAGAAAAGGGTACATAGGAAGAAGACTATTTCAATAATAAAAACTAGCATTTACATGGTACTTTAAGGTTTTCAAAGCACTTTGCAAATATTGTCTCTGTGAGAAGACACTGTCTTCTCACTGCAAGGTAGGGGAGGTAGGGGCTATTGTGCTATTCAGTCATTTCAGCCGTGTTTGACTTGTTGTGACCCCACTTGGGGTTTTCTTAGCAAAGCTACTGGAGTGGTTTGTCATTTCCTTCTCCAGATCATTTTACAGATGAGGAAACCGAAACAAGCAGGGTTCAGTGATGTGCCCAGGGTCACACAGCTAGGAAGCATCTGAGGCCAAATTTGAACTCAGGAAGATCCTGACTTCAGGCCCAGCACTTTATCCACTGTGCCACCTATCTGCCAGGGACTATTATTATACCATTTTATAGATGAGGAAACTGAGGGAGACAGCAGTGAATGGACTTGTCCAGAATCACCAACCTAGTAAGTGTCCAAGGATGGATTTGAGTTGCCTTGTACACATTGTGCCACCAAAAAAGAGTTTTCAAGTATGTTTTCCCTTCAATATGGTGTGCCAAGAATTTTGAGATTTGGATCCATTATTTTATTCAGATTAGATGTGGATTTTACTACTGTAGGGAGCTTCCGTCGAGGAAAAATCCTTGCTACTAATGCAGATTGCTCCTGCTGTGTAGGTGACAGCCTTGGAGGCCTTCCTGGGATGCTGAGAGGAGAAGTAACTTGTTTCATGTCACATGGCTAGGGTGTGTCAGAACTAGGCCTTGAACCCACGACTTCCCAACTCCAAGGCCATCTCTCTCTTTCTCTTTCCTTCCTATGTACTGCTCCCTCTCTATGCTCTCCCCCTCATAACCAAGGAAACCTGGATAAAAGTCCCACCTTGGACACTTCCTCTCCATGTGACCCTGGGCAAGTCATATAACCTCTCAAGGTTTTCAGGAGAGCCCTGAAGAGTAGAAGTTACAGAAAAGTTGCCGATCTGCACCAGCAGAGGTGGTTTCCCAACTAGAAATCCCCTATACTAAGGAAACCCTAATTCTAAACAGAAATAGTCATACATGATATTTAAAGTCTTTGGGGGAGGGGGAATGAGGGGAAAGAAAGAGGGGGCTATAAAAATAACCAATGGACATCCCATGTTCTCCACCTGTACCCAGGCAAAGCCAAGAAATGTTGAACTAGGCCCCCGGTATGTGGAGTGGACCCCCTGTGGAAGCTTTAGGCAGGTCAATAGCCACAAAGTGAGAAGATTGGCAGGCACAGAAGGGTAGTCGCCTGCCTCATTGGAAAGCATGTCCACATCAGTGACATCACAGATCCATTGAATTTGGATACTTTTACACATTTAAGTATTTAAAGACCAAAAAAATTCAAGCTGGAATGTTTTGTTTCCTTGCCACCTCATTTTACTCTTGTCAACCCCAAATACATAGTGATAAATTCTCCTATTCTTACAAGTACAACTCTTCAGAGTCATAGAATTAGGCCTAGTACTTGAAGGGCATTGAATGATCCCCTGCCATTTTATTAACGGGAAATCTGAGATCTAAGAGAAGTTAAATGACATCCCAAAGACCTCATAGCTGAGAATAGACAGCACCAAGGCAAGAACTTGGTTCTTCTCTCTTCTCATCTAGTGTTCTTTCTCCATTATCAAAGTGGGACTTGAAGAAAGAAAAGATCTGGGGGTCTATAGCAGCAACTACACTGGCACACCCAGGATGGCTGCTAGAGCAAGTTCTTAGATCTGCTTTACTAGGAAAGATAGTTTTTAAAGGAGTCAATAATCTTCTTTAAATTACATTCATTATTTCAGGGGAAGGGTCAGCACCCTGAACATCAGAGAAAGTACAAGCAGAGAAATTATCATGAAGACCAACAGACAGGGCTCTTAACTGCCTGAATCAAAGCAATATTGTTATACAATCGAAAGAGCCCTTACATCTGAGCAGTCCAGGGGCTCTGAACATCCAGCTACTCAGAATCTCGACCAGAAAATCACAAGGTCCTTCTCATAAGTGAGCCCCCAAAGCAAAATACCAACTCAGAGCCAGAAAGGACCACAACCCTCCTGACTCAGTGCTTAAATAGAAATTAGCAGAAAGTGTGAAAGCCTTCCTACAAGCAAGCCTCCCCCCAAGGCAAGTCCCTCCCCCAATGGGCTCCATGTGAGGCCTATTAATGGGCCAGGAAGATCTTATTATCCCTTTAACATTACAGGGTCTCAGTGAACTGCAAGTACAATATGACACAATTTGGTGACATTGGTATCAAGAAAGATAACATGATCTCTTACAACTTTGAGAGGTCCAGTGTTCAGGAATGAGGAGTTCAGAGTCCCTGGTCAGACCCCATATGGAATACTGTATTTTGTTCTAGATAACAAAGGGCATTGATAAGCTAGAGAGCACCAAGAGGAGGGCAAGCAGGAAGGTGAGGAGCCTTGAGATCATGTCATATGAGGGTCTGCTGGAGACACATGGGGATGTTTAATGCAAAGAAGAGAAAACTCAGGAGGCAAGTGAGAGCTGTGCTCAAGTATGTGAAGGGCTTGTTGGATAGAAGAGGCAATGGATCTGTCTTGTTCAGCCCAGAGCAGATCTAGGAACATTGTGGGTAGATACAAAGTAAATTTGGGCTTGACTTCAAAATGAAAGGAAAACAAAAAACCCCAACATTCCAAACAATCAAAGGGATCCAAAGGGAGGATGGGCTGCCCCAAAAAGCTGTGGTTTCCTCATCTTTGAAGGTCTTCAAGCAAAGGCAGGAGGGAATTATATTTTAAGAAATAGGTTGGACGAGAAGACCACTCGGGCCCCTTCCAACTCTCAAATTCTCTCATTCTGATCCTGGGAAATGAAAAACTTTATCCCCAAAGGTTTTTTTTTTTTTTAATGCAACACCAGGCTGATTGAACGCATTGTTTTACACTGATTTTAATGGTTGTTATAATCTGATCTGTTTGTATCCAGCTAATCTGTATTTAATCGGTATTTTAATTTTATTACAAAGCAGCCAGAATGCAGCTGCAGCTAGGCACCACACAAGTAAATAAAATGCATTATTATTTTGATTATGTGTATGCATATGAGCTACACTGTACTTAGGTCTGGACTGTATCCACTTCCCCTCCCCCAGTAATTTGTTCCCATTAGCTCCTTCTCGTAGGCTCAGAGAGGAAGGCCGTTGGAAATATCTGTTTATTTCAGAATGTGTTATGCAATAAGACACTAGATTTATACACCTTAATTTACCAAGTGTTTTGTGACTCATTTAGATATTCATGAAGCATTTCATTGTGCTAAGTGTTTCTATTAACTAATTATATTGGAGTTTAATTCTGAGAAAAAAAAAAGGAAGAAGGAGAAAGAGGATAAAAATATGGTATTAAGTAAACTTGCCCACACCTGGAATGTAAATCTCCCTAAATGGAATTCTGTCCTGGGATTTCTGTTGGGATTCCCCCCAGGGAATCTGGAATGGTGGCATTAATAAAACTGGGTGTTTTCGAAGACTTTGCACAAGCATGCAATATGTTCCAAACTCCTGTGTAACTATTTGAACAACTTGACCTTCTTTCAATTCCTTGAGTGAACTATTAGGGATGAGCGGGAGAATCAACATGAGAAATTATGAGCGGCTGGAAGGCGGCTTGGGGGGGAGGGAGAGACCTTGACAGGAAGGACATAAAAGGAAGGACTTGGAGGATTCTGGCTTCCATCCCGCCACATCTTCAAGACAGACAATTTGCCTGTAACCTTTCTTTCCTCCCCGCCAAGCAATCTCACAACACGAGCTCTCTGGAGCCAGGCTGGAGTGCTTTTATGCTCTCTTCTCAAGGAGTTCGGCCTCAGGTATTCCTTACATGTTCTGAAGCTCACTTAAGCCTCTTCTCATTCCTGCAAACAGGGATTACAAGTTGCTTCCAGAAGTTTATCAAAGCTGACAAGAACAGGGGTAGGAGGGGGGGTTCAAACACATATGCTTACAACAAGAGTTTATTTATTTTCTAGTTCATTTTTGGCTAGCAGGATGGTACATTGGTTCTGAAGATCAAGGAACTGGGTTCACAGCCCACCTCTGATGTTTATTATCAATCTGTCCATGGAGAAGTCCCTTGAAGTACTTGAGCCTCAGTGTTCTCATCTGTAGAATGAAGAGGTAGGAGTTGGCCTTTGAGGCCCTTCCCTCAGGGTACTATGGAAAGATCACTGGCTTAGGAAGAAGAGGACCCTAGTGCAAATCCTGCCTCTAATGCTTAACTACATATGTGACTTTGAGCAAGTAACACCTAAAGGCTTCATTTCTCTCAACTATAAAATGAGAGGGTTTGAAGAGGTGATTTTCTTTTTTTTGGTTCCTTCTACCTGTGGATCTAGGAGCCTACAAATCTATGCTTTGTGATTTCATCTTCCTAATGCATAAACTTCCACTATAACGCAGGAGTTATAGTCTGAGAAAGTTTATATTCTGATTTGTAGTCAAAGAGAGTTGTTCGGGAGCCTAGAAAGGCTGTGACTTGCCTGGAGTTACTCAGCTAATAAGTCTTGGTGGCCAGACATGAACCCAATCTCCTGACTCTGAGCCTGGCTCAATACATACTACCTCATCACCATCATCATCATCATCATCATCATCGTCGTCATCGTCATCATTGTCACATCACCATCATTATTAAAGTCAATGTCACCATCACCACTGCTGTCATCATAATTGTTGTCACTGTCATCATTGCTATCATTTTCATCCTCATCTTTATCACCGTCCTCATCACCATCATCATCATCATCATCATCATCGTCGTCATCGTCATCATTGTCATCATCATTGTTATCACCACCATCGTCATCATCATCAGTCACCATCACCATCATTATTAAAGTCAATGTCACCATCACCACTGCTGTCATCATCATTGTTGTCACTGCCGTCTGTCATTGTCATCACATCGTTATCATCATCATCATCATATCATCCAGATTTATATAGCACTTTATGGTTTACGAGGCATTGACACACATCCTGTCACCTGAGCCTATGGCAGCCCTGGGAAGCATATTGGATAGATACGATTATCCTCTCTATCCACTATCCACACAGCTCATAACTATAACAACATTAATAACTGGGATTTACATGGCACTTTACGATTTACGAAACATTTTACATATTTTATCTCATTTGAATTACATAACCAACCCTATGAGGTATGAATTCCTGCAATCTCTCAACCTACCTATGATCCAACGATCTATCATGGTGGCTAGGAAAGGCAGCATTGCAAGTTTGTACAAGGAGCACTAGATTTCCATTAGATTATAAGCTCCTTGTGGGCAAGGACTGTCCTTTGCCTTTTTTTGCATCCCTAGCACTTAGAACATTGCCTGGCACGTAGTAGGAGCTTAATTAATGCTTACTGATCAATTTTGAACCTGGGGTCATGATTTTGAAGCCTCGCTCTGATACTCCTAACCTGGCAAGTTGAATAGTGCACTGGGCCTCAGTTTCACTACCTCTAAAATGAAGGTTTTGGGCTGGTATCAAAGGTCTTATGTATCTCATTTATGAACCGTAGAGAATGAATGAAAAAATGAAAGAATGAGTAAATATATGATGAAAAAGAAGAAAATAACATTTTTTCTTTATTTAGGTAAGGATACAATATGACCCCTGGTATATACTTCACGGTACTCTTATATATGACTCACAAAATGTCTGGCTTTTTTCAAGATTTAGCTCAAGCACCACCTTTTTGCCGTGCCCCCATTTGCTAGTGCCTTCCTATCCAAGGTTACCTTGAGTCTGCTTTGTATATGAATATAGCATATGTCCCTGGGGTTTCCTGGGTTAGAAAGTAAGATCCCTGAGGACAGGCACTGCTTCCTTTAAATTCTCAATGCTTACCCTAGAGCCCCAGAAGCCCATAGAAGATGCTTAATAAGCGTTCACTGAAGGATTGGTTGGCTGATTGCTGAGGTTGATTTTATTCTTAGTCACTCCTCCTTTGAGCATATGCTATTCAGGAGTACTTAAGGCATCAAACGATTTCCCTAAATCACATGGTTCAGCAAATTAGTGGAATTTAGAAAAAACTGAACTGAGCTGTAATCCTTTTCCTTAACAATTACTTTTGTTTTTGCCTTTTCTATCTTAGAGAAATACAAGGCAGGAAGCTTAGTTAAGAGTTATTCTTAAAAAGCAAGAGACAAGAATGCTACCAGAGAGACGGCATCTCCCCAGCTCTGCCCAGATCTCAATAATTTAGAGCTGCTAGCCTCACAGGGCCTCAGCCCCATCATCCATGTCAGGCTGTACCCTGTGCCAAATGCTCCTCCAACCTTCCTCTTTCATTTTTTTCAGTCCTAAATTGCTGTTATAGAACATATCTGATGGAGGAAAATAACAAACCCAAAGCAGTCTCTCAGGAATTGTTCCCAGGTGCTCCAGGAGACCTCTGCCAGGCAGCGGAGCCAAGTGAAGGCCCAGGGGATATGTGACAAGGAGCTGGAGAGGAAGACATCAGTGCCCAGAAGGGAAAGGTCCAGAAAGCCACAAGACTCTAGAGCCCTAAAAGTGAGTGAGTGATGGGCTAGGAAGACACCATTACCAACTGGGGCATTGGAAAAGGAGTGTGGACAAAGTTCTAAAAATACCCTGGGCAACACAGCTAGCTCTTCACCTCAAAAAGAATTTATCTAAGTAAATATTCCAGGCACAGTACTAGGCAATTGGGATGCAAAGAAAAACCAATAAGGAAACAATTTTTTTCTTTAAGGAATTAACATTTCTTGAGGGAAGGGGGGACAACATATTTGCTGATGAGGAAATACCAAATATACGCTAATTAAATATGAAGTAATTTCCAGTCAGGAGAGGAGGAGGGTAGCACTATGGAACTAATAATCAAGAAAGGTGGGTCTGAGAAAGAAAAGCATGGACTGAGACATGAAGGGATTCTAAGAGTCAGGAGGTGAGGAGGGAGAGCGTCCTAGGTCTGGTGAAGAGTCCATACAAAGAGATACAGAAAAAGAAATGAATTGAGAAATCAGGAACATCTAGGTTGCAGAATCAGCTTTGCTTCTGGCAAACTGTGTTACCTTGGACAAGTCACCCCTTCTCTGCACCTCAGTTTCCCCATTTACAAAATGAGAGTATGAGAAAGACATTCTCTAAAGTTCCTTCTGGTTCTACTGTAAGCTAGCAGAAAGGAGGCTGTCTAGGGCACCTTGAGCTCGTGGAAGGAAGGGAGGGAGGGTGGAAGGAAGGGAGGGAGGGAAGAAGGAAGGAAGGAAGGAAGGAAGGAAGGAAGGAAGGGAGGGAGGGAAGAAGGAAGGAAGGAAGGAAGGAAGGAAGGAAGGAAGGAAGGAAAAGACATTTCTTAAGCACAAATTATGTTCTAGGCACTGTGCTAAGTGGTGGGGACATATGGGGAATGTAAGAAGCTTACATTCTAATGAGTGAAGAGTACAAACACAAGAGAGTGGTGGCCAAGAAGGGGTATTTTGAATTGGGAAGTCATAAAATGGTGATTGGGTAGCTGGGTGGCACTATGGATAGAGCACTGGGCCTGGAGTCAGGAAGACTTGAGTTCAAATCTGGCTTCAGATGCTTACTAGCTGTGTAGCCCTGGGCAAATCACTTACCCTGTTTGCCTCAGTTTCTTCATCTGTAAAATGAGCTGGAGAAGAAAGGGGCAAACCACTCAGTATCTTTGCCAAGAAAATTCCAAATGGGATCACAATGAAAATAACTTAACAACAACAAAGGATGATTGGAAGAATACGGCAATTAATTGACTGGTCTCTTCCAGGAGTGGTAGTGTTGACTTGGTTAGCATTCTGAGACATCGGTGAGAAAAGGGTAGGGGGAAAGGTGACCCATGCTGTGGCAGGGTAGGGGTCATTTTTGTGCGACCACAGGTTGGCCTCACAGGGAAGGTGGGTCTCCTCCCTAGGCCCCATTATTAGAGGAGTCAAACCAAGAGAGGGCAGCTCCAGAGAATGCAGCTTTTGAAGGCATCCCCCAACCCCTTCTAGTTCCACAATCACCGCCAAACCAAAGAGATTCTCCTAACCTTGTAGCTAACAGACCAGAACCAATTACCAAATGTCTACACACACCTCACAGTACAAATTAGTTCCCTTTCATGTCATCGTCAAGACTCTTCTATCAGTAGGTTTCCTGGCCTCTTCCACCTGGGGAGGAGCACCGGATGCATATGACAGCTCCCTCTTACGTGACCCAGAGAGATAAGTGACTTGCCCAAGGTACCAAAGGTCTCAAATATCAGAGTCTGAATTTACTTATCAAACCCCACATATTTTTTTTTTTATTTCCTGTCTCCTTTCTTTCCTCCCCCATTTCTTTCCTTTGAGATTTTCTTTTCTCCATCCGTTTTTTTCTTCATTTCATACCTTAAGCTGTCAGGATACTCAAACCCAGATACCATGATGGCATCCAGGGGCTAGAGGCCATAGTACCCAAGAGAAACCTGATAGACAGCCAGCCAGCAGAAGCCTGGGAGGCCTCAGGGTCCAGTGGAGGGGAGGAAGAAATGGAGTGGAAATCTGAAATGTACCTGAGAATAGTACATGTGGAGCACCACAAATAGAAACGGTGGAATCCAAGAACTGTATCCTGGGGAAGCTGGCAGACACCCAGCCAAGCAGAAAACAGCAGAAGGCAGAAGGTAACACCAGCGTGGAGGGAGCTGGGAGAGTGGCGAGCCCACGGCAACACTAATGAGGGAGCCGGGACCGCAGACGATGGCAGGTGGAGACAGATCCAGAGGCTTCACACAGCCACGGAGGGCTGGGAGCAAAAGCACTAGTGATGAGCAGCCACCCCATGAGATGCAAAAGGAAGAAAACACAGCAAGAGACACATCGCACTCCTAGGCCCATGGCAATGAACAACGAACAGAATGTTCCGTACGTAGGTGCGTGTATTTATATGCACACATATACAGTATATAAATAAATGTATGTCATATCCAAATAGGTCCGTATACGTATGTAATGCATGCATGTACACACACACATATACACACATGTAGTAAATGAATACATGCATGTATTTATATAATCAAATGAGATGATATTTGTAAAGCCCTGAGCAAAGTATCTGGCATAGAGTAGGTGCTTAATAAATACTTGTTCTCTTCCCTCATAAGATATATGTTCATATACATATATATATACATACATATACAAGTTTGACTTTCTACATATCTACACGTGTATCTATGTATGTATGTATGTATGTATAAATATATAGTCATTTGATTTATTTGCCCAAATATAAACCAACAGAATCTATTCATATGTAACAGGCATGTGTGTATAAGTACACATGTATATATGTATGTGTATAGACATTTGCATATGTATACACAAATAGAAAGGATTACATGTGTGCATGTTTATACACACATGCATATACACATGTATATATACATATACATGCATACATATGTGTATGTATGTATGTGTGTGTATATATACACGGGCACACACACACACACAAACACACATGAATGTGTGTTGATGAGATCAGATTTGTTTCCCCAGATATTATCTCAGAGCTCCAGACCTACGGCCCTTAAAGTTAAGAATAGCATCCGTCAATACTTGAGCCAAACTAATACCAGGTGCTTATGCTATCAGGCAATGATGTTGGCTAACGATATAGAAAGTCCTTGTTAAACCCAACCAATTGAGCTTGAAGGTCAATCCTATCATAATGGGGGACCTCCGAGAATTATTCTTCCTAACTAGTTATTGATCGGGAGGAATCATGAGTGTCTTACATCCAATCACCATCCCTAGGTTGTTACCTCAGATCAACAGACAGTAAATATGGTGGATGTTCATCTTGCAACCTGCTCTCTGGGGATAATACAGCCTTCATGATGTGATGTATAGAACGAAAGCGACTGGCATTTAACAGTCCTATAACAGGAAACATTAGGAATTTGTCATTCACAGCAATGTTATGGAATCATTAGAGTTACTACTGGGTTGCTGTCAAACAAGGTGAGAATTGGCTATGTATATGGCCTTGCCTGTTGAGTGGAGCAAGTATGTTTCACAAATGTTTCAGCCTTCTGCACTAAGAGTTATGAGTATAGGATCTTAAATCTAAAGCTCAAAGGAACTTCTGAAAGCATCTTGTCTGCCTCTTAATTTTTACAGATGAGGAAACTGAGGCCCAGAATGATTAAGCACCCAAACTCACACAGAGTATCTGAAATGGGAATTGAACCAAGTCTATCATCGCCGGAGGCAATACTCTCTCCAGTATTTCCCACTGTCTCCTAATTAATGGCTGGTACCAAAAACCAGAAGGGCAGCTAGGTGGCACAGTGGATGGACTGGGTCTGAAGACAGGAAGACTCATCTTCCTGAGTTCAAATCTAACCTCAGACACTTAGTATCTGTGTGACCCCGGACAAGTCACTTAGCCTTGTTTGCCTTAATTTCCACATCTGTAAAATGAACTGGAGAAGGAAATGGCAAATCACTCCAGTGTCTTTGTCAAGAAAACCCCAAGTGGGCTCACAGAGCTGTACACACCCAGAATATGACTGAACAACAATAACAAACCAAATTCCAGTAAGTAGAATAAAAATATCAGCATTGAAAAGGCTTAAGTAAATCAGCAATCAATGAGAGATTTGTTTTAGCTACATTGGTTAATAAGGGATGATCAATGGTCCAATATGCCTACCTACATACCAATTTCCATGAATCAAAATCATATTTGGGGAGTTATCATTAACTCCATTTATTTGGAGAAGTAAAAGGAAAAAAAAAAACTGAAGAGTGTCCTCAGAACAGAGGGAGGAACCTCTGCCGAGAATCTTCAGGAAGACCTGACTACCAGTTCTATAGGATGGGCAGGCAAAGATAGATATGTTGCTATATGCATCAGTGGCAGGAATATCTGTATCAGTGAATCACAGATACATTGGAGAGGGGTCCTTACCTTTTGTGTGTGTGTATGTGTGTGCCATGAACCATGTTGAGAGTCTGCTAAAGCCTAGGCACTCCTTTTCAGAATCATGTTTTTAAAAGTGTAAAATAAAACAATATAGTATTACAAAGGAAATCAATTATATGAACCAATAGTTTTCAGATTATTAAAACAACCAATTCAAGGATCCCAAGTTAAGAACCCTTGCCTTAGAGTATTGGAACAAGGCCTGATGAAGAGAAATGACTACATCAAAAGAGGCAATCAAGATAGACCTAGAAGCATCATTATGTATTAAGCCTTATGCTCGGCCCACTCCCTTTATCCCACAAAATACACAAAATCATGACTGCTCTTAAGAAATCCAAAGCATCCCCCTCTGAATGCACTTCAGCCAAGTTGTTTTCAGCATTAACTTATCTTTGTGTTGAAACGAAGGTGCCCCTAGCAAGGAGTTACTTATATTCAAGTAGCCTCCAATAGAAGCGATGCATCGCTGTTGGACTCATCGCTGCATCTCTCTGTATGATTTTGTTTACTTCTTTGTCTTTGATTTTGCCTTTGGATTGCAAGGCAGAGCCTTCTTCACATCCTCCCTTATACTCTATCTCAGAGATCAAAGCAAGGGAAATGTTTTTCGCCTGCAAATCCAATCACTTATACAATTAGATGTGTGTATAACACATTTGCACATTACATGTGTACACACATGAACACAGATACACGTATGCACATCTACAATGTATGGATTGATGCTGTCATTTTTGTTTTATTCAGATGTGATTTCATTACTGGAAGAGGCTTCCAGGGAGGAAACTTCTTTTACAGACGCAAGCTAGCAATTGGTAAACTAGTTAATAATTAACAGCATGTAGTGATAATAGTAATATTAACTGATAATTAATATTAAGGATCTACTGTGTGTCAAAGACTAGACTAGGTGCAGGGCATACAAATATAACATCTGGAGAGTGTCTGCCTTCAAGAAGCTCATATTCTACTGGAGAAATATGTAAATGTAAAATCAGTAAGAAATGACTTGGGGGCAGGGGCAGATAGAACTGGAGGAATCAGGAAAAGCATCATGAAGGAGGCAATACTTGTGAGACAGCAGGGATTTCTAAGAGGTGGGAGAAAAGAGGGAAATAATTTTTGCCCCAAGAACAAATTAAGCACAGGGTTTAATAATAATGATGCTCCTAGGTCCATCCTGATTTCCTATTTTGATTTAGTAATTTCCCTTCATCGTGTCTTGTTCCAATACTCCAAAGTAAGGACTCTTAACTTAGGATCTGTGAATTGGTTGCTTTAATAATCTGAAAACAATTGGTTAATATAATTGGTTTCCTTTGTAAGATCATATTATTTTATGCTTTTAAAAACATCTGTGCAAAAGGTCAGTGACAGGAGATGGAATGTCCTATATAGGAATCAATAGCAAGAAAGCCAGGTTGGCATAAATGAAGAGGAGTAATGTAAAACAAGCTTGGAAAGATAGGCTGGGCTCTGATGGTGAAGAGCACTAAACACCAACCAGAGGAGTTTATGTTTTATCTTAACACGACTGAAGCCAGAAGCAGGACTTTAACCCAGGTCTCTGTACCCCCATGTGCCTAGCACAGTGCCTACAATAAGGTTAGGTGCTCAATAAATGCTCACTGAATTCAACTGCTGGTCATGTGTATCTCAAGTTAAGAAATACTTACTAGGCTTCACATTCTGAACACTGCCAAAGAAATCGCTGGCATCCATTGGAAGGAGGAAGATCTCGGAGTCTTAAGCCTACAAGACCCTCTTCCATCTTCTTTGAGGGGGCTCACATTTCACCACATGCATTTTTATGAAATCCCAAATAAAGACAAAGTGGTTACAGAACCCAGTCTTTAGACGCTTAGGAAGCTATTTCTGTCATTGCTCAGAAGGGACCAATGTCCCTTTCAGGGACAGAAAGGCAGAGGGAGCATATATAATAAACTCCTGTGTTGATATGACTTTTATTCACAGGATAGAGAAAAATAATCACTATTCAAAAGCAGAGGGAAAAGGGAGCTCTAGAGTGGGTTGGGAAATATGCTATTAAGTCATGCAAATAAATCCAGTGTCAACACTACAGCCCAGGCTTATTTTATTCATGCATTAGAGCCTTTCTTTAATGAGAATCCAAAGGCAATAAAGTTGGGAGTTGCCTGTTTTTTGTCCTGAATAAAACTCCGATAAAGCCTCTGAGGGTGGTTTCAGGTAGGTCCTTGTCTTTGAGAGCTGGGGGGAGAAAAGGATGTTATTTCTCCACCTTGAAGCCTTTCCCCAGCTACTGTTCTGCCTGCTACTAGGCGTATAATGGGGCCATTTCTCTGGCTCTACGAAGGTATCTTCCCAAAAGGAGGCAGAGATTCTGCCTATGGCTTCTCTTGCAAAGGTCATTGTCAGAAGCCGACAATCATTGAGTTAGGAGGGACCTCAAAGATCGTCCAAGGGAGGCAGGGGAAAAGAATTCTCGATGGAGAGTCAGAGGACCTGAGTTTGGATTCTCCCTCTGTTGTTTACCCCAGTGTGATCTCAGGAAAGTCACTTAACCTCAAATTCAGAAAGTATTCATTAGCTGCCTGCTGTGTAGCAGAGTCCCTGTCCTCAAGGAGCTGTTGTTCTCCAGAGGAGAAATACATCTTATACAGGGAAGTAAATGGAAAATGAATATGAAGCTTTTCTTGGGGGGAGGGAACATTGAAGTGGGGGTGAGAAAGACATTAAGGGAGGAAGGGAGGGATCAGGAAAGGCTTCACTGTATTTCAGCTTTGATGTGAGCCAAGGGTTCTAAGAGCATTCAGGAAGGGAGGAAGGCGGAAGGGGTAGGGGCAACCCTAGGGGAGGTCTAGTACGAAGGGGTAGAGAGGAAGATGGGATATCATGTGCGTGGTATACTAAGTAGGCAAGCTTGTCCGGAATCCAGAGTAATCAGAATTAACCCAGTGTACAGCTACCTCAATTAAGATGGGGCAGGGGGTAAATGATGCTATAAATGCAAATCGCAAATGTGGTGTCTGTGGTGATTTGGTTGAGGAGGGGGCAGAAGGAACCCAAACACTGTGAGGTAGTGGCAGGTGTGTGCAGTGTTCTCAATCTCACCATCCAATGCCACTGGACCTGGTCACCCCACTCTAGTTGTGGCTCTGAATGATGCAATAGCCTCTTAAGATGCTTAAAGTTCCATGACTCTATGACTCTGCCACCCCGACCTTTCTGGGGATTAGGCTTTGGTTAAATTTTACCATTATCGCAGATAGTGAGGCAGGGTGGGACAGTTGGAGAGGCAGGAGGGAGCAAGAGAAAGACCACTCAATTTGGAGTCAGAACTTATCAGTTCAGATCCTGGCTCTGGCACCTATCACCTATGGGAACAGAGGCAAGGTACCTCACTTCTCAGGTGGGGGCAGGGAGGGGAGGACAGGGGAAACTGATGATTTCTGAGGTTCCTTCTAGTTGTAACTCAGTGTTCTTTGCAATGTTACAGGTCTGATGCCTCTTGGCACTGTGTTAGAGTCACCTGGCCAAACAGATCCTGAGATAACTTTCAAAGAATAAGTCTTTAACTTTAAAAATATATTTTATTTCACAGGGGACAACAGATAAAGTCCCTGTCAAACTGTCATTATAAGTTTAATGATACTCGCGGTAGGATGACTAAGTCTCTCCTTCTCCTATGCAGACATACATCAGGCCAGGTTTCAGAGCCTTAATTTGAGGAAGGATTTATAGCAGTGAAAAGGTATAATATAATTTTGATTTGGGTTGCACATGGCTGGGGGAACCAGATTACATTTATATGAAACTGTATTAGTAGCTAGGACTGCAGTCACTGAAGCCAAATAAAAGGAGAAATTGCTAGAAAACCCAGGGAAGGTTTTCCAAAATCCACTGCTCTGTTCTGCGAACTACAATTCTGAATTACACAGAGGCAATCCCCACAGAAATAGGAAAGGCAGATGGTAAGAATGCCGGTGTTTGCTAGACCTCTACATTCATCAGTTTGTCATTAGCCTAATCTGGTGGTCCGTTTGCAGTACCAAAGACAAAATTAATTAACCCTTAGAGACATGGTGAAGTTAGGCAAGGAAAAAAAAAAAACCACATCCATCTCTCACCTCTGGGGGCCCTGATCTAATCCAGAGGCTCGGGGAAATCCATCAAAATGTCTTAGAAGTCTTCAAGAGGCCTCAGTCCATCCCGTGCCACCATATGCCATGGTGTATACATGTTGCCCAGCAGCCCTATGCTATTGGCTCTCAGAGATGCTGCATCTTCCCCCCACAAGCTATTTAAAAATTTACTCTTCATATTTGTACAGAGTTCAATAAATCACTTTTTGATACATCATGTAAATACAACTTCCTCTGGGCTCATGGGGACATGATGAGAATTCCATTGCCACTGCATACTACTAAGATCCCTTCCAGCTCTAACTGTATAACCCTATCATTTTATATAACTACATCGGACTACACAGATCATCACCTTTGTGTGGAGTTTGGAGATGGATTGGGAGAGACATCCAAGGATCCAAATTCATTTATGACAAATTATTTTGCTTTGACCTGAATAGTCTGAGACTATCACTGCAACAAATTGATGTATGTGTGTGCATGTGTGTGCATGTGTGTGTGTGTGTGTGTGTGTGTATGTGTGTGTGATGGTCTTTCTAATGGACCACACAATTAGGAATTTTATCAACTTGAGAAATTGCCCCCAACCACACAGATCTGCCAGTCTATGACCTAGTAGACAAGTCCTAAGGCATTTTCTGAGATACCTACAGGTTACTCTTGTCTGAGGTCAAAAAGCAGGCAAAAGACAGAAGCAGATCTGAACTCTACAAGCCCAACACTCTACCCAATGGACCACAGTGCCCCTACCTGCTGAGACATCATAGTGTAGTGGAAAGGGCACTAGATTTGGAGAGAGAAGACCTAGGTTCCAATCGCTATTTTACTTACAACCTCAGTGGCTTCCAGCAAGTCCACTTCTGTTCTGAGGTACCTGTCCTTCCTCATCAGTGAAAGAAAGGGGGTGGACTAGACAGTTTTTGTGGTCCCTTGTAGGTCAAAATACATGATCTAGTGGCCCCAGTCTGGGCTTCAGTTTCCTCATGTGTAAAGGGAGCATGGTGAACCATATGACCTAGCCAGCAAGTCTGCCTTCTAGAACAGGTCATTAAAGAGATGGTTGCCAAGTGTCACTAATGGGAAGCAGTGATTCCAACCAGCTAATCTGGCTCTATCAAGAACAGGTCACACCAGCCACCTAGCTGCCTTTAAATTGTTCATGGCAGCTGAGCAAGGTAGTATAATCTGGGGCTGCATTAGGAGACATGGAGCTGCCAGGAATAGGAGGCTGCAAGAGCCACTGTCCTCATCAGGCTTCATCTGACACATTGGGGTCACAAGTTACAAAGGACAATGAGAAGCTGCAGAATGTCCAGAGGAGGGCAACCAAGCTGGTGACAGGCCTAGAGTTCATGTTATTTGAGCGTTGGTTGAAGGACCTGCTAAGGCTGGGGAAGAGAAAATTAAAGGGAGATATAATAGTGATCTTTAAGTATTGGAAAGGTTGTCACGTGCAAGAGGGATTTGGTTCTTGAGGCAGAACAAGGAATGGAATGCAGAGAAGAAACAGGGTGGAAATTGCAAAATGGCCAATTTTGGCTTGATGTCACAGGGAAGAATGCTGACAATGAAAGCCACCCAAATGCAAAATGAATTGCTTTGGGAGGTGATGGGCTCCTTCTTCCTGGAGGTCTTTCAGCAGCAGCCAGATGACCACTTACTGGATATATTGGACCGGGAAATTCCTTTTGATATGGCTCGAACTGGACTGTAGCTGAGACCCCTTCCAACTCTCAAATTCTAGAATTCTTTTACCTAAGGTCCCTACACCTATGAAGCTACAATCCAGCTGCCTCAGACTGCCTTCCAAACATGAAAAATCCCTGTCCCTTTTCATTCAAAAAGAGAGGCAAAATAAAGCAGTTTAACCATTGGGGAAAACACAATTCTTGCCAAGAAACTGCACAAAACCACCTTCTTAACCCATTTTTTTAAGCGGAGAAATGAAAGGAAATGGTGAACCATCTTCTTAAGAGGACTACTTCATTATGTACAATTGCTCATCTCATCTGACATTCTGAAAACATGGTGACTTAAAATTGAGAATTGGAATGGTGTCTTATGAAAAACTCTATTTTTCTAGAATTCATTTGAATATATCCTCTGTAATTCACATTATTTTGGGGAAAAAAATCCTTTTGTTGTTCCCTGATGACTGTGTCTGGATTCACTCAAGAAAGAGAGCTTCAAGGAAATTGATGGGAAATTGATGCCTTTAGCTTTCTTCTGTGTAGGTAGGTAACACTGATAGACCCTTACCTCACAGATCTTCCATCTAGTTTCTCAGCTTAATTTGGACAGGCAGGGCACAAGCATGAATCAGTGCCCAAGCATTGTCTGGCTTCCTTCCTTACGGCTTAACCACAAGTCACGGTTTCTCTCTATGGAGCCCAGGAGCAGCTGCTAGCCAAAGCTCTAGAGCCACAGTGATGTGTACAAGATTTCCAAGTCAGTAGGAAGCTGAGAAATGCACAGTCTTATGGCCTAAGATTTCTTTATATTCCAAAGGTCTTCAGATTTTAAACACATCTAACCCATGCTCCATGGAGGTGGATTTCTTAAGTCTGGCTTTACTAGCCACCCTAGGCAGAAAGTAAATTGCCAAGCAAGAGGATGGCCATCCTCTCCACCCCTTCCCAATTCTCCCCAGTTTTTCTTTACCTTCTCTCCCTGCTTAGAAAGCTTTTCCAAACAAATTACAGAAGCATAACAAGGAGAAAGAAAGGGAAAAATCACTGCTAAAAAAATTGTTGAGAGAAAAAAAAAGTACCATATTGTTGGGGTAATCTCGGATCCCACAATTTATTCTTTAATAACTTCTACTGTAATATTTCTGGGGCACATCAAAGGACAACAACAGCCTGATGCTGGTAATCCCTCTCACATATAAAAACTTTCATTACTGGGTGTTAAAGGCATCATTCTGTCTGAGAAATGGGAATCGATAGGGGTCGGTTCCCTCCCCCCGCACCGGTCCTGGGGAAACATCTAAGGCTTTGTCTCATCGTGGTGCAAAGCTGGACTTCCAGAATCTGCTCTCAAGGATGCTGATGGGTGAGAAGATGAAAAACTCCTTTGATAAATGGAATTGGGGGTGGGTGGGAAGGAGTTCAAATAGAACGTTTTCTATATCAGACCCCAAAATGGCTTTCTGTTCTAATTAGCTTCAAAGTGTGGCTTATAAATATTAGTTTCCATCATGTGTTTAAAAAGTGCTGGGATTTATTTTGACACAGTCATCTCAATCTGTTCTTCTGCCCTATAAGAAGGATGAAAAATTTGAATTTTTTTTTCTTAGACCCTAATTAGCACTTCCCAGGGGAGGCAGCTGGAAGTAATGGCAACAACAGAGGACTTAAGTCACAAGCTGAACAATGAATGACCAATCCTGGCCTCAGAGAAGAGATTAGGAAATGCCTCCTTCTTTCATTCGGAAATGGGAGACTAGGGGTAGGGAATGTCATGTACTCTATCTGATGAGGTCACCAAATGATAGGATCATAGACCTATAGCTTGAGGGGATCCCAGAGGTCATTTAATCCAAAATTCACATTTTACAGGTAAAGAAGCAGAGGCCCAGCAAGATGAATCAGCATGCCTAAAAGGCTCATATGGACATTGCACAGCAGAAGCCAGGCAGATGTGAGCCCAGATCTTCTGGCCTCAAAGGCAGGGATCTTTCCACCCCACCATACTGCCCCTTCAATTGGTTTCGCTCAACTGTTTTGCTTTGTTACAAGGGACAATCGGGAAATGATTATGATACAGAAACAAAAAGCCATCAATAAAACTTGGTTTAAAATAGTAAATAAATCTCTATGTGCCTTATAGCACCTTTCAGGGTGCCATTAGAATGAAATTCCTCTACATTTTGCTAATGGTTTCTAAGTATGCCACAAAACATAGACAAATCAAAATAAGAGAACATGCAATTTTTTATATAAACCCTGGGCAGATGTTTCTATGGTCTTCTCCACAGTGGTTACTAAGGAAGCATCTCTAAGGCAAAGGTAAGTGAAGCATAGGAAGACTGTTAGGATAATTCAGGCCCCTAAAATAGTGCTACAATTCACCAAAGACATTTCCAGGTAGACAGAGCCCTGAAGGCTACCCCACCCACAACACTACAGACACAGCCCTCTCCATAAGCCAGTGATCTGCTAGGCAGAGAGGAACCTTAGAAGAAGGCTTTCTTAACTTCACATAAAGAATCCTAGATTCTAGTGTGTTTTCCTTTCCTGGGATGGTCAAGGAGGATTTCACACAAAATACCCTTTTTTATATCCTATCTAGGGACAAGACCAAATTTTCCAATGATTAGGGCAACCACGGGAAGCTGTGGAGTGGGGAGAATACCTTTCTGGGGAAAGGGTTCAAATCAGAATCTGAGCCAGGGTAACTGAAAAAGAATAGTCCAGGTAGGTATTAAGGTTTTTTTTGGACCAACGAAATTCAAGAGGTAGAAATGTGAAACCCGTTATGGGAACAGATTCACTTGTAATATGAGCCAGCATTTAAGGTTACATTTTGTCCTCACAGCAATCCTCAGAGGTACATGCTTTTATTATGCCCATTTTACAGATGAGAAAATGGAGACAGAAGTTCAGTGATGTGCCCAGAATTTGAACACAGATCTTCCTGACTCTGGGCCTAGTGCTCTATCCTCTTGCCAGCTAGCTGCTTCAGAAAGTCCTCAGCCCAGCATGTCAGTATTAAATCAGGAAGCCAGATTACAGGAGTGCTGGGATGGGGGAAGCTGACTATTTGTCTGACTCAGTTGATCTCTTGTCAAAGCTTTTGTGATAGTTGCTTCCACTCCTTATCTAGACCCTGCTCTGGCCCCCTCCTCCCTCAGCCATACTGGTAAAGCTACAGGCTCGGGTCTTTTTCCTCTGATCTATAGGTTATAACAGTGTCCTATTGCTGACCTCAGTAAACTATCCTTCCTGGCCTAATCTTCAAGGTCTTCCATACTTGCACCTTTAACAACTATCCAATCTCAGGCATGATGGAAATCCTTTGATCCAAATGGACCGGTTACTTTATTGTCCTCAGAACTGATAATATTCCCTTCTATCTTGAAACCTTTGGTGATAATATCCCTTCTCCTTCCCTTCATTCCTCTCTTAGCCACACTCCTGCCTCTCTGGATTCTTCCTCTACCATGTTCCAGCAGCCTTCTCATCCTGGAAGATGCCTCTAACATGGGTTCCTTTTAGAGCCTCTATACTAAGGAAATGCCCAGGCTGGCCATTTTTGCCTCTTCCTTCTTTTCCCAACTGTTTCCTGACTCTGGACTTCTTTCTCCACTATGCCCCTTCATGTACTTTCTCTCCTCACCTTCTCCTGCACTTCTGATCTTCCTTTTATGTGTTGTCTTTGCCTGTTAGAATATAAGCTCCTTTAGGGCAGAGACTGTCTCTTTTTTATTTATATGTGTATTCTCAGTGTTTAGCACAAAGACAGGCACATAGTAGGGGACAGTTAGGTGGCACAGTGGATAGAGCACCGGGCCCGGGGTCAGGAAGACTCATCTTCCTGAGTTCAATTCTGTCCCCGGACACTTAGCCTGGGCAAGTCTCTTAACCCTGTTTGCCTCAGTTTCTTCATCCGTAAAATGAGCTAGAGAAGGAAATAGCAGACCACTCTAGTATCTTTGCCAAGAAAGCCCCAAAGAGGGTCACAGAGAGCTAGACATGACTGAACAAACAACTGAAGAACAGCAAAGTACTTAATGAATGTTTACTCACTTGACTTATTGTCCCTGGAAGGTTCTTTCCCTTTTTCCGCTTTTCTGAAAAAAGACTTCCTTACGTATGAGAGACATCAAAAGATGAAGAAAGGCCAAATGGATCTGGAACCAGTCTGACCTTAGACAAGTGATCTGGCCTTACTAGGCCTGCATTTCTTGGTCTATACTTTCACATACTCCAAAGAATTTGTGAAATCAGTGGTGTGGGAATGCCTTTCACTCTCTCAGAATACATGGCCCTCCAAAGCACCTCCAGACCATGTCATCCCACAAGATCAAGGCAGGGGGTGTCCTCACATTTCCTCACCTTCTCCTAACGTTGTGAGGATGTCAGTGGCTGCTCACCAGCTATCCCTCATTCTAGCCACATGATTGGTCCATCTTTTCCATTCAGACATTTCTTTGAGGACATCCTTTACTTCTTTGTTTGGGCTCTTGCACAATCACTGCAAGCCTATCCAATGTCCCCTGGGTGGTATTCATTATCAATTCCTTGGAACCTACAGTAGAGAGATAGGGGAACAGGGAGGAACAGAGACAGACAAAGACAGAGACAGCTTGTGGTCTGCTGTGGACAAAGCGCTGGACTCGGAGGATTTGGACTCCACTTACTAGCCGTAAGACTAGACACAAGGTGCTTCAGTGCATTGCATCTTCATTCCCTTTGCTGTGAAACTGGGATAAAAATCTGCACCATCCCTATCTCATGGGGATATTCAGGAGCCCTTGATGTAGAGCACAAAGGGACCCCAGAGACCATTGACTCCAAACCTTTCATTTCACAGATGATGGAACTGAGGTCCCGTGAACTGAAGTATCTTCTGTAGGTCAGAGAACTATGAAGTCAGAGATCTAGAGATCAAAGGGATCCTGAAACCATTTGGCCCAAACTTCTTGTTTCACAGCTAAGAAAAATGTCATGGACCTTGACCAAGGTCAAATAGGTAGTGTGGTAGGCAGAATTTGAACCCAGATCATCTGACTGCTTAATCAGCACCTTTCCCTGCTTCCCTAGTACCACACTGCTGCTATGGGACTCCACCACAAAACCATACTGTATATAAAACGCTTTGCAAAGTGAAAGCACTCCAAAGATGTTAGATGCCGGATGAGATTACTCCAAGAGGAGTTTGAAGGTCCCTGTCCAGTTCTAATTCCTTTAAACCCCTTCTGGCCCAGGCTATCCCTCCTAGCTGCTGAGTATCAAGTCTAGACACCACTTTTATTACATTCTAACTACTATGGGTGGGTTGTGTATGTATGTTACTCTTGTCTACACTGGCGAGCTCCCCAAGGGATTTTTCTTTTCTGCGCTCCATGGCACATTCCACAGGACAGGGAACACAGGAGATGCCAAATGACTACTTAATGTGCTGTTAGGGTCAGAGGGTTGTTGTAGTTCATCCTTCATTCTCAAAGAGGACCAGTGACATCACAGGTAATGACGTGACTCTCTCGAGAATTGGATGCAAGTGAGGCAGACTTGCACAAAGTTGTCAGCCTCAGAGTCATTGAAATGCAATGATAAGACAAAAGTCAGGATGGCTGGTGATGGTCCGGGATGTAGTGGATGGGATGTAGTGGATGATCTTGGCATCTTCAATACCTGACCACACGCTAAGCACTCCACAGCATCTGCTTCAGCTGCCTCCCTGGAAAGCTTGCTTAGACAGAAGAGGGAAACCAAGACCCAGGCATCACCTCCACCATCTTTCTAGAAATCAGGGCTCTGAGGTAAGGGGAGGGAAAATCTTTGCACAAGGTGGGGGAGATAGCCACGCTTGCCTTGCAGGCTTTTTATAATTCATGCCCCTGCAACTATCACATGTCCACTCCTGCAGAAAGAGTCAAAGGAGAGAGATCTTACCAGCATGAACATACTTTTAGCTGTTGGCCTTTTATTCAGTCATTTCCAGAAAGAGACATTCCAGGTGACTCATTTTCCTTCTTCCAGATAGGGAGGAAGATGGGGTATTTCTGCCTTCTTGATTCTTTGGATTCCTCCTATCCCCTGACTCTTCAGCTCTCAGTCCAACCCCTCAGAGCTCAGTAATTTTTTTTTTAAATTTTCCCTTTTCTAGCATAGTTTTTGCTTAGGAAATCCTCTATTATCCACGATGATATTCTAGTCTTGTTGTTGTGCTTTTATTCAATCATGTCCCATTCTCCATGACTCCATGGACATAGCACACCACTACCATCCACGGAATTTTCTTGGCAGAGATACTGGAGTGATTAGCCAATTTCCATTCCAGTAGGTTGAGGCAAACAGAGGTTAAGCGATTTTCCCAGGGTCATACATCTGGTAAGTGTCTGAGACTGAATTTGAATTCAGGTCCTCCAAACTCCAGGTCCAGCACTCTATCCACTGAGTCACCTAGCTGTCTCGTCCCTCTGCAATCTACACTTTACATAGCTCTTAATCTTTTCTTTTTCTCCCCCAATGTTGAGAGTCTGACTATGTCACTCCCCTACCCAACGAATTCCAATGGCTCCCTCTGACCTTTAGAATCAAATATAAAATCCTGTGTTTGGTACTTTCCCAGCCTTACTGCACATGACTCCTAGACTCCATACAAGTTGTTTCAGCCAAACTGGCCAACTCAAACCCTAACCCTAAATCGTTGTTATGTTTTTTATTTACCTGGTCGTGGTCTCCGCCTCTATTGTTTTCTTGGTTCTGTTCACTTCACTTCACATCAGTTCATAGAAATCTTCCCTTGTTTTTTTGTGTCCAATATCTCTATCATTTCAACCTGAAACCTGTTCAAGACCTTAGCTTGAAAAAGACCAAGGTCCCTCATTACATCCTGGGCCATCTCCAGTAGTCCTGAGCTATATCTGGCCACTGGACCCAGATACTCTGGAGGAGAAAGTGAGGCTGGTGATCACACAGCCCTCCCTCACTTAAATCCTGTTCACTTGCATGTCATGGCATCACCTCCCTGATGTCATGGTCCTCTTAAAGAATGAAGGACAAATAACAATAAAAACATTATGATATTCTATCACCATCATGAGGTACAATTCATTTAGTTTGTTTACCTGCTCCCCAATCTATGGGCGTCTTTCTTTCTCGTTCTTGGCTACCAGGAAAAGTGACACCATAAATACCTTGGCCTCTATGGGACTTTTCCTTTTACCTAGACCACAGACTTTCTTAATCCTCCCAATTATTAGCACTTTCTTCTTCTTAAAATCATTTTGTCTCACTTTCTAAATATTTACTTGTCTATCTGGGGCAGAGAATGTAAGCCCTTAAGGCCAATGGCTAATTTGCTTTTATCTTTGTAGCCTAAGTAACTAATTTGCCTATCATCTCCCCAGTAGAATATAAACTCCCTCAAGGCAGGCACTGTTTCTTTGTTTCCTTGGTATGCTCAAACCGCCCCCCTCCCTCCCACCTATCTCTATTCCTGGAGCACTGGAGGAGCTTAATAAATGTCTTCTGAATTGTCAAATTAAAACTTCATATGCACACTTGGTTAGAAATAAGTCCTTTCCCACAAGGCATTATAAAGGGCTGGACTTTCACTTTCAGAGCCTCATTTTTATAAAGGGATTTCTAATCATTTCCCACCAGTCCTGAGAGGAATGGGTGACCACTGAATGTTAATCACTTTGTAAATAGAGAGAGCTGTATAAATGTTAAATGACTGGACCTGCTTAGACTCAGATTTATTTAAATAAAGGATGGAAAAGGAAACTTAGCTCAAATATTAAAAATTTCCAATCTCAAGCCACAAAGGAGCAATAAAAGAGGATTTCATTTTCACTGGGGCATTAAACAATACCCTATTAGAGGAGATGGGGAAACAGGAGCAAAGTCGCCATGGCTTGGGAAGCAATTTGAAGTTCATTCTGTCTTCACTTAGAAGGAAGGATGATTTTTGTTCATTTGTTTAGGAGAAACAGGGCGGTAGGTGTCCTGAAGAGAGGGATGAGCTTGGCTCAGAGCCTGTCCATGATCACCTGCAGGTCACAGCATCACCTCCCCGACGTCCTGATCCTTTCATGATACTTAGTAGCTCACTTTTTTCATCTGTATCGCGAAGAGCACAACAACTACCTCACAGGCTCACTCTAAGGATGCCATGAAATAGAGAACGTGGCTCCATGAACCCTGAGCCGGTTTCCTTTTTGTCTTTGCATTCTCAATATCTGGCTGAGTGGTGCTAGGTAGCATAGTAGATGGACTTGTCCTCAGAAGGCCCAAGCTCAAATCCTGCCTCAGGCCCTTACTAGTCCTGTGACCCTGGGCAAGTCACAACATCTCTGCCTTGGTTTCCTCCTCTACAAAATAGGGATAATAACAGCATCTACCTCACAGCATTGTCTTGAAAATCAAATAAGGTAATATATGTAAGATGGTTTAAAACTGTAAAGTGCTCTATAAATATTAGCTATGGCTATGTACGTAGTCCTTCACAAGAAGGCCAACTATTGAGAGCAGTGACTCTGCAGCCTCGTACTTGTAAAGAAATCCAATGATACTTGGAGGTGGCATGGAAATAAATTAACATTACTTAGAAAGGCTTAGGAGAGGGACCAAAATCAAGAATTTCTGTTTGCATACCTCCACTGATCTTCAGGTGATCCAGATATTCAAATAGCCAGAAAGATAGGGGAGTAGGGAAGATCTGGGTTTGAGTCCAGCCTCCACACACTGTGGCTCTGCAATGTGGGCCAGTCACAATCTCTCAGTGACCCAAGCAGCTCTTTAAGGTTAAAAATTACAAAGAAGATGCCGGTCTGCAACGATGAAGGAAATTCCTTATACTGATGAACTCATAGGTCTAGACTTATGCGCATACACAGACATACAAACTTCATAAAATAATTTTTTCATCCCAAATCATTTGATTGAAGGAAAAAAAAAGACAATCTGAGAAGGACCTCCTCTATCCATGTATCCTATCTAGTACCTCTTCTAGCAGAATATAGGCGGGCTGGAGGAATCTTGCATTCCTAGGATTTTTAGACAATTAAAGCATATTTGAGAAGTCTTTCATTTCCCTGTTTTTCCAGTGGGTTCCCTTTCCTGGTGGTCCCCCATCAGCTTTGCTGGAGTCAATCCCATGAATTCCAGATCAAGTCCAGGCCCACACTCCATGAATCCTGTTCTTTAGCTAGCACTGGCCCCTCCCCAGAAGGCAGGTACACCTTCTGTGGCTCCTGGAGAAGGGCCAAGGCTCCCAGCCTTTGGCAGGGCCCATGAGGCAACTCTGTGTCCTTGCAGGATGAGCCACAGGATATGATATGATATAATATAATGTAATACCGTATCATACCATATCCACTTGTATACCATGGCTTATGGTAGCAGATCTCACAGGTGGAAGGGACTCCAGTGGCCATCTGGTCAAGAGATGTCAAACACATAGCCTGTACCACTCTTGAGCCAACCAGATTAAAATGTAATGGGGAAATATTTAACAAAATAAATGAAAATGCAGTAAAACATGGAAGACACTACATTTTAAACTAACTTAAAGGCAGCCTGCAGGGATCATTATGGAGGGATCAATAGCTCCCATTTCTATATGAGTCTGACCCCACTGCTCTAGGCCAAGGCAGACTTGACAAAGTGTCCTGTCTTGATATATAGGTAAGTGGTCAACCCTACTTACCTGAAGACCCCTCACCCTGCAGAATCTATTACCTTTAGAGGCAGCCTGTTCTAGCTTATTTGTTGGAAAATTTTCTCAGATGTATTACTTATTTTGGATTTTCCTTAAAAAATGGGCCTGACATAATTTCATTTGTTTATGGTGACTATGAGTTAGTAAAATGAACCCCCGTTCTTGTACCAAGCTGTAGATGTCCTCTGGGTGTAATTGAACATGCAGGGCCATTTGCCTCTGTAACAAATGGCCCAGGAGGTTATGTTTGCCTGTTTTGTTTTTTTTTGTTTGTTTGTTTGTTTTGCCATGGTTCTTGGCCATCAGTGTTCTTGACTATTAGCATACCTGCTTATATATCTGCCTCTCTCCCCACTTCTAATGTGTTATTTCTAATCTACTTTGGGGTTAGAAACCAGCTTATCAAATTTGTTAAAACTGTGTGTAAAGTAAGTGTGAATCCTCTCAGAATGATGGCCTGGAGGCTCCTCTATCTGATGAATAAAGAATATGGAATGTGGCAGGTAGCTGGGTTTCTCAGAGTCCATTTCCCACCCCCACCTCCTTACTTTCCAATTCTCAGCTATATCACAGAAAGGTGAGGATTACAGATAGATTTTTAAAAAATGTATTTCAGATAGGTTCGAGAAAATTTCTGTCTTGAGAAAACTGGAAGGGGGGAAGGGGGAAGGAAGGAAGGAAGCAAGGAAATGAGGAAAGAAGGATGGAAGAAAAGAAGGAAGGAAGGAAAGAAGAAAAGAAGGGAAGGAGAGAGGGAAGGAAGAAGGGAGGGAAGTAAGGAAAGAAGAATGAAGGAAAGGGAGGAAAAGAAGGAGAAAAGGAAGAAAGAGAGGAAAGGAGAGAAAGAAGGAAGGGAGAGAAGGAAGGAAAAGAAAGGAAGCAAGGAAGGGGAGAGGGAGGAAGGGAAATAAAAAAAGAAAGAAAGAAATGTGGATTATAATAGAAACAGTAACCTCTCATGGTGTGAGATTTCACATCCGTAAAATGACAGTTTTAGAGCAGCTAGGTGGCACAGTGGATAGAACACTGGCCCTAGAGTCTGTCTGTTTATGTACGTATGTATGTATGTATGCATGCATGTATGTATGTATCTATTTATCTGTCTTTATGAACTTCAAAGCACTCCATGAGTGAGGGGCGTCAATGTCATCATTATATGTTTACATATAATCACACACATTTTGTACATATGTGTGTGTATATATATATATATGTGTGTATATATATACGTATGTAATTTTACAAATGTCAAAGCACTATATGAACGTGGGGCATTCATCTTATCATTATTATATGGTTTCAGATGATGAGATGATGGTGAATCTGAAGTTTAAAATATCCTTTGTTCAACCACTTTCTACCATACTAAAACTTCTCCAAAATTAGGCTAGAGATGACGCTTCTGAAAGTGCCCCAGATTTTACAAGTTTTTCCAGAAGACAGATGGTCAGAAGAAAAAGTTACTATATTTAGATCATTGTTTTTATGGGAAAGATTTGAAACTTTTGGAACTAGTGGAAAAGTCTTTAATTACCCAAGAACTGCTATTCATCAATATTTGTAACTCAAAGTTTATCTGATTTTAGGAAGAAGCTAGCTCATCAGACAACCCTTCTTCATGAAATTGAAAAGAAAGAAAAAACCAACCTGCAACAGACCAAATTAGACAAATTTAAAATGGTAATTAAAATAAAAGAAGAAAAGTGAGGTTAAGCTCAGTTAACCCCGACCATCTCCATCTTGGAAGGGATTTGAATAGAATACAATTTGGCAATTATTTTACTTGCCTATAAGTTTTTTTTTTTGCTTTAAATGTGTCCTAATAGTTAAGGCAGATGGCTAATCACTATCCCTTTTTTCTGTGCTGTCAAAAAAAATAATAAAACATTCTGGACATATTCATAAGAAAATACAAAATGCATTTCGGCTTCCATTCACAACCAACTTTTTAAAAAATTATTTTTATTATGCTCAAAGTTCCACAATGACTGATTAATCAGTCTAGAAGAACATTTAAAAATCCTCTAATTAGGGGGAAAAGAGAAATACTCTGATTTTCTTAAAAAAAAAACCTTTGAATTTAAGATGTTGAGCAAAAAAAAAATGATGACAAAAAATCTAGGAAACCGAGTTTATCGTTTCAAAGTGAAGAAAACTCTCAAATGATTTTGAAGGCTGGACTGAAATCTAATCACAGGGGCTAGCTGCTGCTCTATGGGGAAACGGCAAAACAAAGTAACCGCCATCCTTTGGGGCTCATCACCTGACCTTATTTCTTCTTTGTGGCCCGTTACCCATTTCCTTCCGCATTAACACCTGAGACATCTGAGTAGGAAGGAAAGAACAAAACAGAAAACATGCCTCCTTTGAATACTTGGGAACGTATCATAGCACTGAGTAAATGAGCAATTAGGAGGCTGGATTTCATTCTTAAAAGGCAGGAGCATCTGCGACTCTCCATGCTCAGTCAGCAACTAGAAAATGTCTTTGATTTGATACAATCCAATTTTCTCCTGACCGCTGCTGCCTGGCCCCCACCTGTCTTGCAACACAACCCTATACAGAGACAGGGGCATCGAGAGCTAGTGGAGAGAGTACTTGGAATCAGGAAGGCATGGGGTCCAGGCACTTCCTAGCTTTGTGATAGTGGGTGAGACACTTGGCTTTGCCGGGACTCTGTTTTCTCATCTGTAAACTGGGAGGGTTGGACCGGATGGCCTCGGAGGTCCCCTCCAGATCTAGGATTCTTTTTTTAACAGGAAGGCTTGGATGGTGGCCTTGAAGCAAGGAGGTGGAGGCAGGTGAGTTGAGTTAGTTAAAACCTTAGGGGTTGCATTTTTTTTTCCCACCTTGGGAAGACAAGAACCTATCATGGAATATTAACTAGAGGATGAAGTTTAAAATCTCTCTGGAGAGGGAGACTGAGAAGGGGAAGGAGAGGAAGAGAGGGAGGAGGGAAAGAAAGAGGCAGAGAAGACAGAGAGAGGGAAGAAAGGAGGAGGAAAGGAGGGAGAAAGAGGGAGAGGGTGGTGGTGGTGAGGACTTCAACAACTCAGCAGTACTGGAGTCAGTTCACAAAGGTGTTCATCTAGCCCAACCCCCTCACTTGAAAAATGAGGAAACTGAGTCTTAGGGAAGTGAGGTAACTTTTACAATGTCACTAAGGTTGTATGTGCCAAAGTGGATATAGGGAATAATACTATGAAACAGTTCACTCAGTTCGTCAGAGGAAGGAAGAGTTGAAAAGTCTATGGTGCATGCATGGACTCTGTGTTGGGGCCAAAAGGCCCAACTCTCCCCTCAACACCTGACTTAGCTGCCAAGAGTCTTCCAGATCTCCAGGAGCTGAAAGCACAAGGACCCCTTCATGTAGGAACAAACCACAAAAAGGAAAAAGATCAAGTTAAAAGGCAGTCCTGGAGGAGGAGAGACACACTGAGAAAGAAATGGACCTTGACATCCCAACAGAAACTATCCTAAGGACTGCAGTGACATGATTCTGCTGAGTGCAGGCCATTGGTGGAGAGAAAATGGAAATTTTAGTGGGAAGCAGGAGGAGAGTGGGTAGGATATACCTATTTTATTGGGCTTCAGCAGGTAATGTTCAGTATTCTCTCAAGAAAAATATTTTCTAGTGAGGATGGATAAGCTTTAAAAAATGGGGGCAAAGGAAGAAAGAGAGAGAAGTAGAAACAGGGGAGGAGAGGGAAAGAAAGAGAGGTAGAGTAGAAGGAGGGAGAAAGAAGGGAGACGGAGGGAAGAAGAAAGAAAGATACAGAAAGATAGAGATGGAAGGAGGGAGAGGGGAAGAAAGGGGAGAGAGAAAGAGAAAAAGAGAGAGAGAGGAAGGAAGGAAGGAAGGGAGGGAAGAAGGAAGGAAGAAAAAAAGGAAGGAAGGAAGAAAAAGAAGGAGGGGAATATGCCATTTTATCTTTTTCAACTATGGCTCAGCCATACTACTTTTCTTACTGTTGACCATAAAGGACACTCCATTCCCCATCCCCATGTTTTGTACTGTCTCCCATGCCTGCAGCATGCTCCTTCATCATGTCCAATGCTTAGAACACTTGTTTCCTTCAAGGTTCAGCTCACACTCCACCTTCTACATGAAACTTCTCCCATTCTCCAGCCTCAATTGCTCGAATGATTGGATTTTATGCTCAGCAGAGCTGAACTTGGAGCCAGAAAGACCCACATCCAAACCCTGCCTCTGATGCATTCTGTCTCCCTTCCTCAGTTTGTATACATTTTCTCTCTATTCTGCATACATCTCCATATGTACATATTGGCTCCTCCCATTAGACTGTAAGCTCCTTGGGCAGAGACTGACTTTAAAAAAAAATGTATCCTCAGCACATAGCACAGGACCTGGAATATAGTAAGTGCTTAATAAATGCTTATTAATTGACTTTAACCTGTCATTTTTTAAAGAATCCAAAATAGCCCATTGCCTAGTTTGAAGTTCATTTTAGTAGTTTATCCAGATTCAATTCCAATCCAATAAAATGAACCAGGATTTATTAAGCCCTTACTATGTAAAAAGAACTGTGTTGGATACTGGGCCAAGAAGGACCAAAATGAAACAGGCCCTGCCCTCAGGAAGCTTGCATTCTACTTCCGTGATAGGAGATGGAATGTAGCAATCACGTCTGAAGTGAAAATCTGAGTGTGTTTAACTGAATGGGAGATTTTCCAATCCAGTCCATTTCTCTCACTGGGCTAATCAATGTAGTCCTGGCCTCTATAGAATCAGTTCTCTGAGCTTAAGAATGATTGTGTCCGCCATTTTGATCCACCTCTGCCCATTAGGCTTAGCAGATTTGGTGAAGAGATCCTAGGGTTTGGAGTCAGAAACAAGGCAATGTGGGAAAAATGTGTTGGCTTAAAAGAATCAATCACTCAGTCAACATTTAAGTGCCTACTATGTGCCGGGCACTGTGCTAAGCACTATAGATACAAATATAGAAAAAAGTCTCAAGTTGCTAATTAATAGAAGATAATATATTAAAACAAGCTGAAAAGTGAAAGGGAGGGGAGAGAAGTCAGTCAGAGAACTCCCAAAGAGGTACATCCAGGTGAGAAATGAGGAGGTGTCTCAGCTGAGGTCTTTTCTTAAATGGAGGTTTGGAGCCTCACCCTCTAGTCAGAGGGTAGTGAAGAGATGGTGTCTCAGGGATGATGATGAAGAAGAAGAAGAAGAAGAAGAAGAAAGAAGAAGAAGAAGAAGAAGAAGAAGAAGAAGAAGAAGAAGAAGAAGAAGAAGAAGAAGAAGAAGAAGAAGAAGAAGAAGAAGAAGAAGAAGGTTATCTCTATAATGAGCTTCTTGCGACTTGGTGGAGATAAATCAGTCTGAGAAGTCCCAAAGTAGTGTAGACAGGTGAAAGATGAGGATGAGACTTGAGACTGACCCCTATGACTTTTTACTAACTATGTGACTTTAAGCAAATCACTTCGCCAATGTGGTTTGTTCAGGTGAAAATAAGAAGCATAGACTCCATGACCTTTCAGCCACACCCCCCCCCCCCCCAGCTCTGGATCTATGAAATCTTCAGCATCTAATCAGTGCCTTTTGCCTTGGTGGTACTCAAAAACTACTTGACTCCATGTTTCATAAGCATAAAGAGGAAGCTAGGTTTAAACTATGATACAATTTTCTTTAAAGAAGAGCCTGCTGCCTTGAAAAGGCAAAACCAGAGAGGTTCGAAAATGTAGTGAGCTTAATAGGGGCAGTCAGAGCTAGGTCACTCTTTACCTGGTGAGGTCCTGTGGGTGGGAAGGATGATAGCTTGCTTTCTTTAGACAACACAAATCCTCCCCAGTGGAAATGATGACAGCTTCTCTCGAGGGGTCAGGGCTTTAACTCCCACTAAGGGTACAGAAAAACAAAACACTTCTGCTGTATTTGATACTACAAACTGATTCTCTTCTCAGCTGTTTGCTGACCTTCCCACGGACTGGAAATGATGGGCACATTTCTGGATGTCATGGAGTCAGGCTAGGCTTTGATCTTGTTATCACCGACAGCCAGAGCCTGGGGGACTTCGCCCTGGACATCTCAAAGCAGGGAAAGGCGAGGAGGGATGGTTGTGTTGATGTAAAGACAAAAACAGGATCCCTGCTCTCTCACATGAGCCCTGGGGTGGGGGGGCGGAGGACTATAATTTTGCCTTTCTTCGTAGCTCAGCATCTATAGCACAGTGCCTGGCACACAGTAAGTACCGAATAAATGCTTGTTGACTGACTGAACAGGCACACACAGGGCCCACAGCTCAGTTAATCAATCCAAAATCATTTATCAAACACTTGGAATGGCTTGGCCCTTACCAATGTGCTTAGTAATGAGGATAGAAAGGAAAACAAAAGCAAAAACAAAACCATTCCTGGACCTCAAGGAGTTTACATTCTAATAGGAGAGGTTATGTATGTATGTGTATGTGTATGTATATGCACATATACACATACACATAATACACACACAAATACATATATAAAGATACTTTCATTTTAAATTTTACTTCATTTTTAATTTATGGAATAAAAGAAGCATTTCCATAACACAGTATAATAAAAAAGATGATTGCGTATGAAACTGCAAGTTATGTACAACTTGCTTTTCCTTTTAAATATATAATCAAATTGCTATGCAAAATTTTGTCCTTTTTTTCCTTTTTCTCCACCTTCCCCCCAGCCTAGAGATGGCCACCATTAGAAACAAATAGGTAAACACATGTAAAATTATTCTATGCATACTTTTATCTATCAGTTCTTTCTCTAGATGCAGATAGCATCTTTCTTCATATGTTCTTTACTGTTAATTTGGGTATTTAATACTTGTATGTGTACACGTATGTGTGTGTGTATATATATATATATATATATATATATATATATAATTTAGACTGAAAAATATAAAAATATATATTAAAAATAAGAATTTGCAAGGTTAATACCGAGTGGATGGACGGTAATCCTAGAGGGAATGGCACCAGCAATAGTGGATACCAAGAAAGGACCCTTGAAGGAGTCAGAGATTTAACTGAGTCCTAAAGGAATCCAGGGATGCTAAAAAAATCGGAGGTTGGAAGGCAGAACATTGTGGGAGTGAGGAACAGCCAGTGCAAAGACCCAGAGATGGGAGATTGAGGATCAGGTTTGAGGAACAGCAGCAAATACGACCACAAGCCTGGCTTGCAGAAAGCAGAGAGGGGAGTAAAGTATCAAAGGGACAGAGAGGTAGGAAAGGGTCAGGCTGTGAATGACTTTAAATGACAAACAGAGGGGGCAATAGGAAGAGGTAGGCATTTATCAATCGGGGATGAAGTGGTCAGATTTGTGTTTCTGGAAAATGCCTTTGGCAGCTGTGTGAATATTAGACTGGAGTGGGGATGCACCACCCAGCAGGCTGCTGCAACAGTCCAGCGAAAGGGTGATAAGGGACAGAAATAGCGGAAAGAAGGGGATGATGAAAGAGATGTTTTGGAGGTAGAAATGGCAAGGTGGGCAACTTATTGGATACGTGGGGGTAAAAGTGAGGTGGTGAGGCTGGGTATCTAGTAGAATGGTGGGTGCCCTTGACAATAACAGGGAAGTTCAAAAGAGGGAGTATTTAGGGAGGAAATAATCATTAAATCTGGCAGTCACCATGTTAGAGAAAGTAGTTTCAGTTGAATAATGAAATGAGAAGCCAAATTGTAGAGGGTCTGGAAGAGAGTGACAAGAGATGAAGTGGAGATAATAATTGTAGATGGCTTTTTCAAGGAATCTGGCAGAACAGAAGAGGAGAGATCCAGGACGATAGCTGTTGCGTATGGTAGGATTGCAGAAGATTTATGCTTGCTTTTTGGTTTTGTTAAGGATTGGGGTGACAGGTGTGTTTTTAGGCAGTAGGGAACAAGCTGAGACATGAGGCGACATCAAAGATTAGGGGAAAAAAGTGGGGATGATAGTGGGAGCCATCTGCTGGACAGCCAGGTAGAAGGTTCTTTTTTAGATAAAGGCATTTCAATTGCAGCAGAAAAATAAATAAACAAAAATTTATAATGAATTCCTATATGATTTATTGAGAAGAAAAAAAAAGAGGCTGGAAGTAAGGGAGACAGTTGGATATGGTGGGAAAAACACTGTCTCGATTCAGAATCCCACCCTTGTTGAGTTTCCTCATCTGTAAAAAGGGAGGGAGGGCAGATGACCTCTGTGGCACTCTTGCTTTAAATCAATGACCCTATGATCTTAGGACACAATCACCTTACATTCATCTTCCCGTGGACAGGTCCCATTTTCTTTCAATACAAGGATGGGTCCATTATTTTGCTAATTGGGTGTTTCCATGATACAGATCCCAACCCATTCATGCCTGCCCATTCTATACAACCCATTAGACCTACTGTGAGCTCCTTGAAGGCAGGGACTGTCTTTTATCTCTTTTTTGATCCTCAGTGCTTGGCACAGTGTCTGGCACACAGTAAGTGCTTAATAATTGTGTAATGATTGACCATGCCTTTCTACAAATCAGCAGTGGGGGGGGGGGGTACATCCAAGATGCCTGGGGTCTTTTTCTAGTTCTACTAATGGACCCCTTACACTTCACTGCCTATGCCTAGCTTTCACTGTCTGAACAGCCTACCTTCATCACTCCCAATCAGACATCATTTTGATAGATATCAAGGTAAATGATTCACATAACTTGCACGGAATGTCCACCAGTAGGAGGATGGAGCTGTTAGTGTCCTCTAAATCTTCTCACCCTGGGTCAAAGCCCCAGTCACCTTGCCTGAATTACTCCTCCGGCTCATCTCCAGCTTCATTAAATCAGAGCTCCTCTAACATCGGGGAATTTTTTTTCTACTTTAATTTGGATATGTTCCTTTTTATGGGATAGAAAGAGGATGACAGCTGAAAACAAAGTTCTCTACTGCTAATTGTATTTATCTCATTTCCTCCTGATTGCTGCCTCCTAGCTATCTTTTTAGACAAACACCCCAAAAACACAGCAGGGCCCAGCCTGAACATTTCCGCTTCTCCCTTTGTACGGACCAGTGGTTAGAAGGGCTGCTGAGAGAGGAGCCACTCAGGTTTCAGGGCCTCCTCTCATGCCTTTGCTCTTTGAGGCCCGCCAGGGACATTATTTAGAAGGAGCCTAAGTAAACTGATTACTGTGCCCAGTGTTCAGAGAGAGGTTGGTTCTGAGTTCAATTACAATTCTGAGCCGTTTAAATGATGGCTGCTGCGCCATGATCTAAAATAAATTGCTTTTCACAAGAAGCCCTGTAAGCTTTTGCACTGCAGCACTGAGAAGGCTGCTGTTTTTATCTCATCTGAAATTCAAACAGGGTACAAAACCTGGGCCTTTGAACCCTGTGCCTTCACCCCAAATGGCATTCTTCTCCACTTCAGGTTTTATGTTCTCCCTTGGCCCAACATTTATGTCCTGAGATGGGATTTATGGGAAGGCAACATGGGGACTCTGGTTTTCTTTGCTATGTTGCTTTTTTATTTTTTTTAAACACTGTTTTTTCAATAAGGCCCTAAGACTTTGCTCCCCTGGGTTACTTGGAAACAACTAAATTACTGGGAGCCGCTTGGCTCTCCCTTGCCCCCACAGCCACGCTTATCTGCAAAGGGCAGGTCCGAATTGTCAGCCCAGGGAAGTCTTCCCTAAATGAATCTCTAGGCCTCCTGTAACCACTTCACTCAAATGACACTCCCCCGCCCCTTCCCTATCTACAAAAGAAAGGTCTGGCATATTCTCCAAAACCGAGTGGGGACTTTATTTTTCACCCAACAGCAGTGCCAGGAAGCCTGGCATCCCAGGGCTTCCTAATGAGTTTTCTCAGAGTGCATCAAAACGCCTCCATCATGTAGGATGGGCATAGAGAGCAGAGAGGTTACCTGCTTCCCTTCTCCAACCAGTTAACAGGAGGAGCTGTATTCTGATCTCAGGCTTTTCCCAAAAGCAATTAGAAAGGCCCCCACTGGGCTTCATTCTTTCCCGAGAAACAAGGGAATGCAATTAAAGTCACTGCTTTTCTGCCAGGTAACCTGAGGAAAATTTCCACTGTAAAGATTTTTTTTTCCTCCTTAACAAAATAATCCATTAATACTTTCCCTGCATTCTAAGGGTGCTTTGTTGAAATTCTTGGGTGATACTTTTTTGACTGTGCTGTTGGAAAGGCTGTGTGCATAGCAACACTTCTCTAAAAGGAGAAAACAGGCCTTCAAAGGCCCTGGGTAGGGGGAAAAGAATGTCAGATTTAGAGTTATAGGACCTGAGTTCAAATCTCAACTCTGCTGCTTACTACCTGCATAACTTTGGGCTAGGCATTCACTCTCTTGAGGTTGGGATTTTCTCATTTGATTGGACTAGGTGACCTTCCAAGGTCTCCTTACTGCTTTCCATCCATGACATTACATCCTTCAGAAAAGTAAATACTATTCAGAGAGTTTAAATTTGGGTAACTAACTCAGAGCTGCTTTTGGGGGCAGGGAGAGGAAGCAATACAACTAACTCCATTCCATCAGCCCTTTGGGGGACCAGAAAGGAATCTAGACTTGAGAGAGGAAACCTAAACTGTAGTCCTAGCCCTCCCACAAATGACTTTGATCCAGGTATTTTAACCTCCCCAGGACTCAGTATCTCCATCTGAAAAGTGAGATAGATAATAGCAAAGACTCTTTCCAGTTCTAAAATTCTATGAGAATCTTCAGTTTGGCTCCATTCCACCTTTCCAGATTTACTGTACATTATTTTCCTTCAAGATATCTAAATGTTAGCCAAACTGGAATGCTAGTTGCATACAACATTTCCCATTCCCCATCTTCCATGGGTTTGTACAGCCCACCATGCATTTCCTCCTCACTTGTAATTCCTAGAATCTCTGTTGAGTACCAACCATCTCCTAATCCCCCTACTCCCACCCAGGCTTCGACTCTTCCCTCCACAAATAGCTTTGTCTGTATGTAGTATTTAATTTCATATCCATTGTTTATATCCAGTGGAATGTAAGTTCCTTGAAGACAGGGATTGCTTCATTTGGGGCTTCATATCAATGTCTCTGGTATGGAATATTTGCACAATGCTTGCTTACTGAATTGAAGTGAATTAGATAACCAATGCTCTAAAATGGTGTAGAAGGATTGGATACTGCGTTGGAGGTTGGACAGGATGACCCAATTCCTTAAAGAGAATTGCATACCTTCCCCAATAGAACAGAAGCACCTTGGGAACAGGGAAGCATCTCCAGTGTCTGGAACACGCTAAGCCCTTAATACATGGTTGCTAAACGAATCAGTCTCCAAGTGCCGATATTCCACTGAGCTCTGAGAGGGCCATCAGCAGTCCATGATTCTTGTGGAGGAGCTACCATCATGTCACAGGATCACAGACCCAGAGATGGCGGGGACTTCAAAGACCATCTAGTCTCCCCTACACTGCATTAGAGCTAAGGAAATGGAGGCCCAGGGAAGTCACATGACTTGCTCATATTTCCTTACTCATTTAATTAAGGAATTGGAATATTGGAACTGATTTTAAAGGTCAACATGGTTGATCGACACCAGGGTGGATAGATCAGTCATCCTTAGATGATGGTGAATTGGGCAGTGGCTTTGGTTCCAAATTATGATAGCCCATTGGGAACAAGGCAGTTACTAGGAAATATAAATGTTTTGTTTTTCCTTCCTTCCTAGGGGGAGGTTGTGCCTACTATGTGCCAGGCATCGCGCAAAGTGTTCTGCATGTTCAATCATTTGAAGCTCACAACAGTCTTACAAGGTTGGTGCTATTATCCCCATTTTATAGTTGAGATAACTGAGGTAGCTCTTCCCCATTTTAGGGAAGGTTTTTGAAATCTGGTGTTCCTGCCTCCAGACCCAGTGCACTACCCACTGAGCCACCTTACTGCCTAGGAACAGGAGCAGCTGGTAGGGGAGGAACAGGGACTCTTTCTAGAGGGTTTTTTTTTTTTAAGTCTGAGTCCCTTACAGATCTAAGATCTAAGTAGATGATAAAATCCTTAAGGGAAGAGATATTTGTTTCATTTCCATCTTTATATTCCTAGCACAGTGTCTACCACACAGTAGGCACTTAATAAATATTTATTATATTGACTCTCCCCTGCCATCCCTAAGGGTAGTAGGACTCCAATTCCAATTCCTTGTATTACTCTTTGGTGACTTCCTCCCACCTCCATTAAGGCTACTGCTTTTGCTCTTCATTTTAATCTGATTTCACCTGACTCAAAATGAGCACCCCAGGGTACAGAACAAAATCTTGCTGGGGTGAGTGGATGAGAGTTGGTCAGTGATCTGCTCCATGCACACCCTGAAGGTAGCCTTGGGATAGGGTGTCCATAAAAAGAAAAAAAAAAACAGAGGTAAAGCCCTTTCCTGCAAATAAGCAGGGACATGGACATAGTGTGGCACAGAAGCAAAGATTTCAAGGTAGAAGGAACCTCAAGTTCATCTAGGCTTTTCCAGGTGAGGGCACTGAGGCTCAGAGACCAGGTCCTTGATTCCAGAGCCAAGGCTTTTCCCATCATACCGCCTCATCCTACCCAGAGTCAAACACATAATAAATATGCAGATCTGGAATTTGGAGTCTTTAGACCCCATATTTATTCTACTGTATTACATTTCCTTTTTAAACAGAGGATGAGTATGGAAAGCTGGGCAAAGGCATCCATATGCTTCACCAGACTTCCAAAGGGGTCTATAGCACATGAAAATGTTAAGAACCCCTTCTTAGGTATTTTAACATTCTGTGGGTACCTTCCCAGTATGTGGATGCACACTGACCATCAATTACTTTCTGCTTCCCTTCATGATAGTCTACCATATCATGGTGGTCATTGTTGGCAACAAGATTTTGAAGGCTAGGGCCCTAGAAAGAATAGGGAAAGCTGGAGACAACCCCCCACACCCCCAAACTACCAACTAAAGGTGCTATGAACCAAGGTTCTGATGTGGAGCAGACTGGGGCCAGTTTGAATTAATTCTCTCCAGGTGGATTGACCTGGGACGCAGATAGGGACTCTGGTAGAGAGCTCCTGAGAGCCCGGAGAGCTTCCCTGAAGACTGCTCTTGTGGATGGCTTTTACATGGACATTACTGAATGTGTTTTTATTAAAGAAATTACATATCTGAAGCCTCAGCCTTTGAGGATCCATTATAACCATGATGGGCACTAGAGCCTGTTTATACTCACCATGTGTTAACCTTTGGGAGATGCTCAATTTTGATTCTTTAGGGAACTGTACTTTTCTAGGATTGGCAGTTTCCCAGGGAAGGTGAGATGTTGAGGAGGAGAAGGCATATTTTGCTGTCTGGAAAATGACCATGCCTTTGTCCAGTAGCAGGTAATATCATTCATACAACTAAGCCTCAAACTATAACATGGAGCAAGATTCTTTTGAGAAACGCAAAGATTCAGAGTCTATTTAGAAATGCCTCCAATCAGCACATAGAGAAACACATAAAATCAGAAATCAGGCAGGGGAATGTCCCAGAGTACTTTGCAGGGAAGCCAAGATGACACATAGAAGAAAGACTGTCCCAAGATGCAGGGCTGCAGTAAGAGCAGAAGAGACCAAGCAGGATGTAAAGGAGGTGGCTGTCTCCCAATTGAGATTCAGAGGAAAGAGGGAGAATGAGGTTCTCAGTGAGCAGCCTTCAACAGACAGAAATGGGCTCAGCAGTTATGCCATTTCCCCTTATTCATAGCAGTCATTTTTCATTTGGGGAGTGCTGGCTTCTGTTCAATTCTATGTTTTTGATAAATGAAAAAAATCAGAGATTTCCTATAAGCACAACTGATAAGGGCATGGATAGCCTTTTTTTTTTCCTGAGTTTAGAAGAGAATGTGGGAACTTTTCTCAAATGCAATTCAGAGTTCTGAGCAGTGTGTGTGTGTGCCTGTGTGTATGTGTATGTGTGTATATATGTGTGTATGTGTGTATATGTATATATATATGTGTGTGTGTATGTATGTGTATGTGTGTATATGTGTGTGTGTGCGCGCGCGTGCGCGCGCTCGCACGTGCACTTGGGCTGACAGTCTGGTAAAGTCTCTTCTCAGAATACTGTTTTTAAATGAATAAAATAAAATACAGAGAATTACAAAGGAGACTAACTATATTGAAGCAAAGTTATCAAAATATTTAAAAACCAAAACAGTTCTCAGTACTGCCTGGCCCTGGACCAAGCCCTGATCCACTCTGACTGGGGGACTCTGCTTCAGCTTAATTTCATTGTTCCTGCTCCATTGCTTTAGAATGGGAACACCCAAGGGCTATCTCATACTTTAAAAAGAATTAATTTCTATGGGGTATCTTTTGCTTGTTCATTTCCGAAAATAACCCTCCCCTCTCTGCTACCCAGCAAGATACTCATCATGACAAAGATGTTTAAAAGAAAGAATAAAGCTCACTTTAGCAAACATAACCAACATGTCCAAAGAGTCTGACGGTATTGTACACTGTGTTCCACACTCATGGTCTCACATCTCTTCAAAGAAGGAAAGGAAGGACATTTTCTGCTCTCGTCCTAAAGGTCAAGTTTGGTCATTATAATTACACTTGGCTCAGTTTAGAGAACTTGTTTTTAAAAGCCTCCTGCCCACACACCATGTGGGATTTTCCCCATTACTAGATCCATTCTATAGATGGCTCCCATTCTAACAGTATCACCCAGGGAAATTTCAGGAAGTTTGGAAAGCACAAAATTAGCTATAAAGGGTTGTTTTAGATGTAAGGATGGACAAGGATGAAATGGCCATTTTGGTGTCAGGACATTTGGGTTTGCTCCTCACTCTGCTATACTCCTTTCCACCCCACCCTGACACTCTCCAAATTACTTCTCACCTTCCTCCTTTCCTGTTAAAAATCCTTATCTGTTTAGTTCCACATAACCAATGCTGATGCATGTCAATCATATTCAACAAGTATGTGATTTTTCAAATCACTGAAGCAGAGAATCCCAGAACCTCTAAGTGGAAAGAGATCTCACCTAGTATGGCCACCTAGTCTAACCCATACCGGACCAAGAATTTCCTCTACAACATGAGATGGATTCGACTAGATGACCTCCAAAGTCCTTTCCAGTTCCAAAAGCATATTATACTAGCCAAGTTCCTACAACAGAAAGACATTTCTACTAGAAAAGTTTCCTACATGAAAAAGGATGCATTTGTGCTATTTTCCCAGTAACAAGGCTTGTAGGAAAGTGCAAACTTCCAGAGGTCAGGCTGCCCTCCCAAGTAACCCCCTTGTCACCTCTTCTACCCTTGATATTGGCTAGCCCAGACCAGGTGGCCAGTCCTATTCTGCCTAAAGGTCACATCCTGGGCTCAACTTCCCCAGGTGTGCAAACCACTAACAGGAAGACCATATTTGAAGGCTGCTATTATAAGTCCTTGAATGTTCTCTTCAGACTAACCAGTACCTTCCACCATTCATAGTGTGACATGAACTGAAGGCCTTTCACCATTCTTAAAGGGGAGGGGGCAAAAAAGTGTACTCAATTTCTTTGCCTACTCATCAATAGCTCTGATGCTACATCTAGAGAGGAAGAAGGTTATGGTGATGTTAGGAGAGTATTATCTACTGGCCTCTAATGGGCTTGTTCCCCTGAATAAGGATAATTAAGAAGTGGCTCTCCTTTCCACTTATGTCACTGCTTGCCTTTGTTTACAAAGGACCATGTGGAGATCTTCCTATCACCCAGAATAATCAGAGTTTACAGTGCCCAGGGTCATGCAGTAATCACAGCAACTCCCCAAGGCATCAGGATGGGTGTATGCTTTCTTGAGGTAGCTTCTAGAGGCTTGAAAAAAGGCAAAAAGCCCAGTTAATTGAACTTTCCTGAAAGAAGACTCAGATAAATCAAGATTAGGGCATTTTGTGTGTTTGTGGGGACTACGAACAGATCAGTCTGTTTCTTTTGCCACTTTCTATTTATTGATTTGGATCTTAAAAGCAAAGTACAGTGGTTGGCTAGAAGCACTGAAAACGGATCAACCATGTGAGGAGGCTGCAAACCAAACAGAACATCCTTCAGCGCGTCTTAGCAAAGATCTCTACATATTAAACAAGGTGAAAAGGGGAGAGAAATGCAAGTGAATAGCTATGAATAATGGGTGGAAGTGGGTAGTTTGGCTTCTTGGACAAACAAAGCCCTCTTAACATTAATTGATTCCATGATGATATTACTAAGAGTAATAGAGAAAGGAGCTATACCAGTGAAAGGAGTTTCCACACCAGAAGTTCCTCAAATTAGTTACCATTGTTATTAATATTACCATAACAGTAAATAAATGATAACGATCAAAATAACGGCTAACATATATCACTGTTCAGACTAAAAACAGTGGCACATTGAGTTCTGTTTTCATTTTTTGGGCGGGGGGGGGCATGGGAATGTTAACAGTAGTAGCATACCCTCTGGGGATATCTTGACAACTCAAACTCATAGGTTACATATTGAGCACCAGGGGGTAATTTTCCTTGGTTAAAAGTATCCTGTGAGTCTGTACACTTAAATCTACAGTTCACAATGTATATAATAGTTTCACTGTGTATATAGTAGTTAGCCAGTAGACATAGCTCTAGGCATTTGCTAGGCTGGCATAAGTAAGAACAGTATATGCCCAACATTTCCCCCGTAAACACATGGCACATTCTCTTACGGGATCACTGAGAAGAGAGGCCATCTACAGAGAATATACCAGTATGGAAAACCCAACTCAAAGAGAACACAGCTCCAGAACGGCAGAGATCCTATATCTTCCTCTTCTTGTGGGATCCTCCTCCTTGGGTACAACATCTCTAACATGCAGGGGTCCTGGCTATGTTTCCTAGGCCTGGATCTACCCCACTCCCAGCTGCCAGTTCAATCCATAGTTGGTCCTCTTCTCTGCTACCAGGGTCACACTCCAGAGACTGACCTATAGGAGGGGAGGGACAAAACCCCACCTCCTCCCTCAGCTGTTCTGTGCTAGAGGCTCAAGGAGAAGGCAAAGAAGGAAGTGCCCTCATGATCTCAGGTTCCCTGTCCTCAGCTGGCTTCCTTCTCTGTTGCCAGGGGTCAGGTCCCACAGATGTCTCCTGCCTCTACTGTGTGCATCATTGTCAAACTGACTTTTGAAAGGTAACAAGAGGCATGATCAATCTTATGCCAGCCAATGGCAAAGTTCCCTCCATTTCTATCAAGGAAAACATTTATTTCATTTGGGACTAACACAGTGAAAACCCTTCTCCACCCTTCATTTAAGGAATCAGCACCTTGTTGTGTCTCTTATCTTTCCCCTTTCTGCGATTATGTTAACTCAGCTGAGGAAGGGCAACTCATCTGAGAAGTCCTGATCAACTCTGCCTGATACACGTTCCCCCACCTACACAGGACTCAGTAGCAAAGAAGGAATGCAAACAGAAGTACAAATATTGCCTTTTTGAGGCTCGACAAATGTCAGATTTGCCTGCCAAGATGTCCAAAGAAAAATGACAACTGCTTTGATTCTCAGGGAAATTAACTGTTGATTTAAGAATCAATAAATCACCAGGGATAAGGATTGACAATTTGAAGAATGGAGGCCTACACATACATTGATAATGTAATGGATCTGTAATCTCATCAGTACAGTATACTCCTCCATGGTACCGAATGTTAACCTACTATGCCTTTTCATCCCTGGCAATTCCTGCTAATCCCATCATACAAACCCTACCCAGTGGTGCCATCCTCAATGAGCTGAAGACCTTACTCTAAGGAGATCGATGACCAAACGTGCTACCCAACAGTGATCCCTCACTTGGGATAAATGACCAGCCTGCCTCATTTTCTAACCGCATCTCTCTCTAGTGATCTCCTTTCCAGCCAAGGGTGTGCTAGATCCAGTGAGAAATAATTCATAAATTTTCAGTGTGAGCATTTATACCTCCAAAATTGGCAAATGATACAAATTAGGGCTTGATTTATTGTTTTGTTGATTGTCTGGACTTAAGGAAATGATGAAGAAAAAAATTTGTAATGCAGATTAAACTTCAAATTCTGTCTAATGTATGTGGTTTTCTTTCTTGAGAGTCAGTTGTTAAACATGTATCAGCACACCCCTGTTTACACCACTTCTTTGGCATAATTCTTGGTCGGTAAAATGTTGTAACCTACTCATACTCAGCATGTAATCTCTCTATGGCCCCTTGGGTGACCCACAACTTTAATTCTTCAGGGGTCACAGTATTTCATGATGCAGTTTAAAAGAAAAATTGCCATACTGATCATAAAAAGACAGACCTTTGTTTCATTAAAATCACCGTGGTTTTGAACCACACGCTTAATTGGGTCTATGACCTAAGAAGAGATGCCCTAACATTCATACTGAGGATAATTAGTAGGCACAGCTCATTTTGGGTGATTAGCTCAATAAAAATAAGGTCTCTCACTTTCCAAACCTTGCCACAATATTTTCTTTTCCTTGTTTGAGAAAAGCATCATGCTTCGTACTATTCTAGTACTGGGAGAGACCTTAGGAGCTTACTTCAACACATATCTCCCTCCAAGACCACTTAAAACCATCCCTGAGAGAGGAGACACCTGTCTTTTGCATGTTTGCTTTGCTTTTGAAAAATGATGCTTGGATACCTGGAGACAACTGAATGGACCTGGTGTCCAAGAACTAGTTAATTAAGCACTTTGACAACTATTTCAATATAATTCCTTCCTTTCGCAGTCCCATGTATTTTGTTATGCATTTTCCAACATTATTCTGAGAAGGTGTCCATAAGCTTCACCAGGCTGCCAATGGGGTCCAGGACACACAAAAAAGTTATGAACTTTTGGATGAAAATTCCTCATGTTTCCCTCAAAAGAAACTATTTGAAAAGTCATTTTCATTTCCTGGCTCAACTGTCAGATTTGCGAAGATTCTATTACTTTTGAAATACAGCTGTCAGTCAGCAACTCCACATTATCACAGAAGCCAATCTATTAGGCAAACAAGCAAGAGGGATGATAAAAAACATACGCTGCAGAATCACAAGGCATAATAGAAAATGTATCACTACCCAATACAGCTCTCAATTAGTGAGCATCTGTCCCACTGCTTGATCAGTGCAACCAACAGATTTTCCTCTAAACACTTCTCTAAATGCCATCAAAATATAAAAGTTCAACAAATCTGCAGCCCCCTCTTCCGACCTCCTTTGTACTGAGGAACAGGCCTATGAGCATCCCAACAGAGGAGATGAGGAGGGAAAAACGGTTGATTGACACAGAGAGATTTCTTTCTGCAAGGAACACCACAATGCTGCCAGTTTTAAACAACCTGTCTAGCTTCTCCTTAAGAGCATGCCAAATATCTGCTTCCTCCCCAAGAATCCCCCCAGCACAAATGTACCAGCTGCCCATAATTAAGGCTGACAAACCTTCCTTTTCAGTACAGTCTTTACCATTTTTTGTTTTTTTCCTTCCCTCAAATCTCACCTTGTCCCTTTTATAGCCGTGACATGATAGATTTCATCTTCTCTTTCCTCCAGCACTGTTATGCCAAGCTTCCAATCATGCACAGACCTATTTGCCTTCCTAACAAAGGCCTGATTTATATATCTTATCTAAAGCCCCATGAGCTATGTGGGACTACCTGTACCTTTAAGTCTTCAAGGTCTTGTTTCATAAAGAGAAATCTATCTCTTTTTTTAATATAGGAAAGCAAAAGGATAAGTCTTTCTTTCCATTTTCAAAGACCAACCTGAAATCCTCATTAAGGGTTGCACATTCTGGGATGCAGCTAAGATGCTCCGGATGGGCAGCCCTGGATCAGAAAAAGCCTTCATGAGCGAGCCCCTTGTCCACTCTGCGAGTATAGTTTGGGCTTTTTGTTTGTTTTAAGCTTCTGGTTGTGAGTTCAAACTCCAGAAAGTTATTCCTCACCCCACACCTCCTTTCAACCCCACACAAAAAGGTTGCTCTGTGTGTATATTACATTGAGAGTCTAGATTTTAAAGAATGAAAGTTGGTAACCTGATTTAATTTAGAACAAAGCAATTTCTCCTTAGAAATGGGAGCAAGGACATATCAAGGCACACTAAGGGACTTTGCTTCAGTGGAAAGAACATGGACTCTGGAGTGAGAGGGCCAAGGTTTAAATGCCATTTCTGATGTGTCCTGCCGAAGACATCTCTCCCAAGATTCTGTAGTTCAGTTTCCTCACTTGAGGTTGTCAGAGTTAGGATCCTATAATATTTTTTAATAGTTAGATGATCCTCCCAAAGGAAAAAAGACTTTATAACATAGCAACATAGGCCTTGAAGTAGAAGGGGTAAGAGATAGATAGATAGATAGAGATAGAGATAGATGATGGATGGATGGATGGATGCATGGATGGACAGATGGATGGATATATGGATGGAGAGACAGATAGATAGATAGATGATGGATGGATGGATAGATAGATGGACAGATAGACAGATGGATTGATGGATGGATGGATAGATAGATGGATGGATAGATGATAGATGAATAGAGATAGGTGAATAGATATAGATGAATAGAAAGAGATAAACAAATGTGGAGATATAAAGAGATAAAAGTGAAAAGGTAGATAAATGGATGGATAGATAGAGATGGCAAGATAGAGAGATGGAGAAAAACAGAGATAGAGATTGAGAGATGACATAGAGAGAGATGGTGAGAGATATGATAGAGACAGAGAGATGGAGAGAGAGAGAAGTAGAGATAGATAGGTAGATAGAGTTGGATAGAGATAGATGGTAAGATAGGTGTTGGACAGACAGATGAAAGAGATGGAGAAAGAAATAGAGATGGAGAGATGGGTAGATAGATGATAGATATGGAGAGCTAGAGAGATAGAGATGGAGAGATAGAGAGATGAAGGAGAAAGAAATAGAGATAGACATGGAGAGATGGCTAGATAGACAGATATAGGCAGACAGATAAATAATTATTAGACACTTACTATGTGACAAGGTCGATGCTAAGTAGTGGTAGGAATACAAAAACCCCCAAACCCACAAGCAAACACCTTTTTTCCTCAAGGAACTTGTGTTCTAATGAAGAAACACAACACACAAAGGGGAACTTGAAAGAGAGAGAGGCAAAGAGATGGTGGGAAGGGATATCATGGCCTTGTTTCCGGCCGGATACATTAAGAGGCTCAGTCTATGAGCTAGTGGAGCCAGGATTGGGGCGGAGATGGTCAGAAGACAAGCCACAGTGGCAGGAAGAATCTTTATGCTCTGGCTCCTGGCTAGATAAAGCATTTATTCCATCCCACTAATTTTAAAGTGAGGGCCAGAGCAGTAAAGAGACTTACCCCAAGTCACACAGGTGATAAATGGCGGAGTCTGTGTTTTCCAATGCGCTACACGGTGTGCCTGGTGGGTACAATTAAAGACAATGTCTTCATCTCCAGGACTGTTGTTATTCCACAGTATTCACTGTCTAGATCCTTTCAAGTGACTAAAGTCATATGTAACTCTTGGGATGAAGAGGATGCACTACTTTTATTTATTATCATCACTAAGATTTCCACAGCACTTTAAGGTTTACAACGTTTTACATGTATTGTCTCACTGATCCTCTCGACAACCCTGTGAGGTAGGTGCTATTGACTATTAACTATCTCCATTTTACAGATGAGGAAACTGAGAGAGGTTAAGGAACCTGTCCAGGGTCAAGCAGTTAGGAAGAATGTAGGGCAGGTCTTCTGGACTCCAAGTCCAGTCCTCTGGCCATTGTGCCATGATTCCTTCTTGATATTATTTGTTTATCTGGATTGATTTTTCTCATACATTTAATTTATTATTATTAAAACACTCATTTTACAGAGCACAGGAAGGGGAGGAGAAGAGAAATCATTTGACCACAGTCCAAGAGGCAGTGAGAGGCCGAGCCAGAATTTGAACCCAGATCTTCTGTCTCAATTCACTTCAGTTCAATAAAACACTTTCTTGGCTCCTACGGCACGTCATAAGCTATGCTAAGGTTGTTGTTTGTCCTTCATCTCAAGGAGGACCATGACATCAGGAAGGTGATGCCACAACACGCAAGTCAATTGGATTTAAGTGAGGGAGGGCTGAGCAGAGTCACCAGTCTCCTTTTCTCCTCCAGAGCCATTTGGGATAAAAAGACAAAAATGCAAACAGTTCCTCTCCTCAACAATCATACATTCTACTCCAGAGCCAGGGTTCTTTCCCACAGAAGCAGAGATGGCAAACACACGGCTGACTGCCCCGCTGCATTCCCGAGTGGGTGGGAACCAGATTAAAATATAATTGGGAAATACTTCACAAAATCAGTAAAATCAGTAAAATCAGTAAAAATGCAATAAAATCCAGATCATATTACATTTTAAGACTAAGTCAATACGCAGCCTGCGTGGATCCTTACTCACAGATTAGTGCTCTCATTTCTATTTGAGTTTAACCCTATAGCTCTCCAGTGCGCAACAGAGCAATTCAATGATCCTTGTAGCCATCCCCTTGCCCTGAATAGGAATTGAAGACTATTAACTTTTCACGCTTATATTCCCCATCCATGTAGGCCAGGTATAGAGAAGCTCCAGCCATTAACAGCGGAGACATGAATGTCAGAGTGCTGGGAGCCCCAAAAAGGTTACAAGGACAATCTTCGCTCCAATTCCGCCTCAGGCCAGCCCTTATTCAGGTGAACTTGACTTGGGAAGTCTACAGTAAAAACTGAGCGCTTTCTGGGCCGCTTCATCCGATTCACTGCGCTCCCCTTGTGACCAATAGCCATCAAGTTTTCATGAAGGAAAGAGAAAATGTTTATTCATCCAAACAGTTACTATGATAAAATTTGATTTAATAAACAAAGTTTCTTTGTCACAGCCCTCCACAAACATCAAACTCTCTACCAAATGTTTATACTAGAATAATTTCTCATAGCCATTTTTCACATTATTGAAATCCACCTAAAAATGCAATATGGTACAACTACAGTGCAGGGAAGGGGCTTTCAACAGCAAGGTCCTGGCTTGTGTTGGGGGATCTCTCACTTCTGTGCCTCTAGCCACTACCTAGAAAATAACCCCTAGACCTGCCCTTCCTCCAGACCTCCTTGCTTCTCTCGAGGACACCTCCATCTTTCTGGAGACCCAGCTTAATTACCAAGAGTCATTCTTGGCTCACCCTCTATATCCAATAAATTGCCAAATTCCACCAATTCTACCTCCCCAACATCTCTTGCACTCACTCCCTTTTCTTTACTCGTCCTCCTCCTAGTTCAGAACTTTATTATCTCTTGCCTAGATTGTTACAATAGCTTCCTAACTGATCTCCCTGCTTCCAGTCTTCCCCTTCTTTAATCCATCTTCCCCTAAGTTCCAAATTATCTTACTGATGCACAGGACCATGTCATCCCCTTGCTTAATAAACTTCCGTGGCTCCCTATTGCCTCAAGGATACAATACTAGTGCTTCAGCTTGCCATTTAAAGTCTTTAGCTATTGGCTACAGTAGAAAGATAGATAGATAGACAGACAGACAGATATAGATAGACAGATATAGATATACAACATTTAGATACATATAGTACATATATATCATATATAGATATATAGAATGCTTTTGAAAAACTAACTTCTTGTTGTTCTTTTATATTTTTAATAGTATTGCCACTTCCCAATGACCCCACCACAAAAGAATTCTCCTAATGCAACAAATACAATCAGGCAAAACAAATCAACATGTTGGCCATGTCTGAAAATGTCTGCCACATTCTTCACCAAGCGTCCCACCAAGTTTCAGCATTGGTTTTCTGAAGTCATAATTCATTACTGTATTGAAAAGTACTTTAAAATCTCTCAAATTTGTTTTCCTTGACATATCTGAGACTATTTCATAGTTTTTTCCTGGTTCTGTTTACTTCATTCTACATCAGTTCATATAAATCTTTGTAAGTTTTTTTCTGAATTCTTTATTAGTTGTCATTTATTGTGCCATAATAATATTCCATTACATTCATATACAATAATTTGTTCGCCTATTCCCTAACTGATAGACATCCATTTTCCTTACAGGTTTTTGCTACCACGAAAGTGTTACTAGAAATATTTCATAGATAAATAGACACAAGTGTATACATTTATACATGTATTTGTATGTTTATACAGGTTATAGTTTATATCTATCCATCTATGACACTGTCCTTTGTCTTTACCTTCTTGGTGTGTGTGTATAGACATTCATATGTATATATGTATATGTGTCTATATATACGCATATACATACATATGTGTGTATATATGTATATATATATGCATACTTAGATTTCTCTAAGTCAAAGTCATGAAAATATAGATTAATGACTTTTAAAGTTTAATAATTCCAAGTTATTTTCAAGACCAGTTGAGCCAATTTATAATACCATCAACAAGGTATTAGTGTGCCTGCCTTCCCACAGACCCTCCAATAATGACCACTTTCATTTTCTGTCATCTTTGCCAATTTGATGGGGGTGAAGGTAAAAATTGGATTTTCAAAACCTCATGTTTTAAGTTCCTAGTCTGCTGTTCCATAAATTAATAAGTATTTATTAATCTCCTACTATGCACCCAATAGTGTTTGGCAGTAGGCTACATGTGCTTTTATAGGTATATATAAAGTAGAAACAAAATGATTGGGAGAGGAGGGGGGAAAGGATCCCTTAACCTGAACACCAGTCTCAACAAGCTGATTTTTTTTGTTTCTCTGAAACTTGCCCCTCAAAACATGGGCATTCCACAGCACAGAGGAGCTCATGGGTAAGTGAAAAATTAAATTGAAAAAAGAGAGAAATAGTGTGAGTCCCCAAAAGGTAGAAGGAGTGGGGGAGGGAGGTGGAGAGTCCAATGGATCATCACACCATGCTCTAAGAGACATTTTTTAAATGTCACCCAATAATTTATGATAGAAAAGGGAATGCTCCTTTAGTCATTCTGAGTATTGTTATCAACATGAATAATAAATCAAAAAGCTCTTTATCCATTTATTGCTGAGCCCTCTGACCTTAGACAGGGCACAGATGTGATTTACTCCATCGATACCAAAGTGAAAAGGGGACGGAAAGAAAATATCACTGAATCAGGCCAAATGTGGGGAAAATCAATCAAGACAGAACAAACAAAGATTTGCACAGCAGAGAGTAAAGATGACACGGAATGCAACCTTTTCTGACAATATTAATGCCATTGGACTAATTAAAGAAATTATGTTGAAATCCTGAGATTCCCATCGCCTCACCAGGAAGGGTATGCACAGTACACACAATGAACACACACACACACACACACACACACACACACTCATAGTCTACAAGAATGATTTCTTAAACTGATATATAGACACCCTCAGCAATAACAATGCTGAAAAAGCATATTCTTTTTCAATTTTCAAAAGACTGTGAAGCTAACAGAAAATGCTGCTTAAATCAGTAAATGAAATTTATAGTGTTTCAGTTTGTAAAGTATTCCACAAACATCGATGTTATTATTATAACGACAATTCACAAATGTGTTAATAATAGTTCACATTCATATCCTTGAGGATCAAGAAGATATGGGTTCAAATTCCACTGCAGACACTTACTAGCTTTGTAGCCTGAGGCAAGTCACAAAAACTCTCTGAATCTCAGTTTCTTAATCCGTGAAATGGGGAGAGAGGCAGTATGGCTTAGTGGCTATGGAAGGAGTCTCGATATCAGGAAGAACTACATTCAATTTCTATCTCTGACATGTTGTATAGTGCTTGTGTGTATCCCTTCAACTCTTAATCAATGAGGCAATTGACGAAGTATACAAGTTGAAGAATATTCTCATATGTGCATTAGAAGAATTCCCAACACCAATAAAATTACAGATCATCATCTCCCAGCATTCCAAATAGGAATCATAATAGTACCTATTTATATAAAATATAATTTGTATTATATGTATTATTATATATAATAGATATTTTAATTATATAAATATGCAGTATTTATATAATAGTCCTCAGCTTGTTCAGAGAAAAGAGTGAGACAATGTATGTACAAGATACGTTTCCATAAGCATAGAATAAGCATGTACATGTGATTGTCTAAATGTATAGATGGAAGTTGGGGGCACATAGCTAGATATTTCTGGAATGTGGCCAAGCCCTCTCCAAGGGATACTAATTTCTCCCTTGAAGGGTATGAGAGAAGGACCATGTCTAAGAACTTGCTCTTTCTCTCACTTATCTCTGAGAGCCATATCTGCCCCTGCTTTGTATCTAACTGTGCCCTTAAATACTGGGGGTACGAATCTGGGTCAGAAGGAAAGCAACTTCCCTGATCATACTTCTGGGGCAGTGTAGCCCTCAGCTTATACTTAACAGCTTAGCTCCTTCCCACCAAAAGCTGATAACACAGAGTGAATAATAAGTAAACCCATGTATCCAAGTGAACAACAAACAGAAAACGACAAATAATATGGATTAAAATACACCAAAGAACCTACAAATGAGCTCATTAGAGAGACAAAGATGGGATTTTAATTAAAAGCAAGATAGAAGGTCCAGTCTCACCCAAAGAGATACCAGTAGTGTCTAGGGAGGTGAGTTAAAAAGCAGGGACATTTTGAAGAGCCAGATCCCCCTACATGTCTGCTTTCTTTCCTGAAGTGTCTGATACCACGTGTGTCTGTCTACCAAGAAGCTCTCACACCAACTCAAATCTCTTATGTACACATAAAACATCCCACTCACACCTCTCACCACCAATCCAGAGTCACATCAGAATGCCCAGGCTAGCTGGGAAGTCTGGTCACATTTGTAAAGTGTGTTGCCAGCCTTATAATGTTACACAATGTGAGCTAGTATTATGTAGCATTTAGTACACTACCTGACACATAGTAAGCACTTAAACCATCACTGAACTGTATACAGCTTTTAATATATTAACTAATTAATTAATATAATAGACTTTTAATATATTGTTTCTTTGGCACCTCACAACAATCTCATGGGATAATTGATACCATAGTTAATTTAACCCCATTTTACAGATGAGAAAATTGGGATTGAGAAAGGAATAAGTGACTTGCCAATGCTGACACAACTAATGAGTGATACAGGTAGGATCTGAACCTATTTCTCGCCTAGCTCCAAGGCCAATCCTCTTTCCCTTATACCTCTTTCTAAATATGTGTCTTCTTGAATAGATCTGTTCTTTAATCTCAATCAGGAACATTTTTATGATTCCACTGACATGATAAAACTATGCCCTATGTGGATAACCTGTCATAGTCTTTGTGGCCAGGCAAGCCCAACAGACATAAGCTGATCATGTGGGTGAAAAATATAATTAGCTTAAAGCAAGACAAAGAAGCTGACCTTTATAAATATAACTATAACCTATGGAGAGCTTCAAACTAAGAACAGATTTGCAAAATTGTAATTTGCTTTTGTTTAAAAAAAAAAAGCAAGGTTTTATTTTTTCATTGTGCTCACTTGTTTTCACAGGAAAAGAAAAGATAATCGAGTAGGTAAAACCGTTACTGTACTAGACTGCACACTCAAACAGGCAGAATTCTACATCTGTCAAACAAAGAGGACCATTTGGAGAGATAATTATGGATCAATGCTTTTAAAAAAATATCCTGAATTGCCTGCAGAAATGGCAAGGAGAATTCAATTAAATTATTTGTAAAAGCAAGATTTGATTCCCCCCCCTTCCATCTGCTACTTGAAATGGGATGACCTTTCTAATAATGCTCCCAATTCTCAATGCAAACTCTAAATAAAGAAGTGTAGTAGATTCCTCTCCCTGCTCCCCTCCCAGAGGTTCAGGACCAGAGAACCCATTTATGCTGACATTCTACACTGCTCAAAAGCATTCAGATTTCACTTCTGAAAGAGAAAAGAGCCATTTCAAGGAATATCAATCAAGTGACGGTCTCAATGCCTTCAGTCGTGACATTTGCCTTCCCGCAAGAAAATGCAACGCTTAGGAAATGAACATATGAAAACCGGCTCTGAGAAGTCAACTCCCCTCTGGAAAAAATTGCATCCTGTGCAGTGGGGACAAGATCATTTGTTAGCAAGCTACTCCTTCTGGAGCATGTGTGGGCAATGAGGCCATTAACATTATATGAATCAATGTGTAATCCTTTCTTATGAATGGGCAGGTCTGTAGTAACATGGCTCCTCTCAATTGTAATAAGAGATGAAATTGATGTGACCGTGGCACTGGGCACCCTTGATAACTCGCAAATCGTATCTTTTGGGGGCCAGCTGCCTGACAAAGGCAAAATGGCTGTATTGATAGATATATAAGTTTACAAAGGATACTCCCATAAGCTAGTGACAATAGGAGTACATTAACAGAAGAATAGATATTCAAATATTATAGAATGTGAGTTATTATTTTGCAGCATTTCGCATACTGCCTAACATAGTAGGTACTTAATAAATCATCACTGATCTGCATAGAGTATTTCACATTTTGTAGAATTCTTTGTCTATATTATCTCATTGGGAACTTGCAACAATCCTTTGTGATAATTAGTACAGTAAGTATTTAAACTGTATGGATGAGGAAATTGGGCCTGGGAGAGGATTAAGTGGCTTGCCAATGGTCATACAACTAGTAAGGGATACAGATAGGATTTGAACCCAATTCTCTGCTGGCTCCAAGGCCAATCCTCTCTCCCCTACACATGCTGCCTTTCTAAATACATATATTCAGAAAAAGAAACCAAGGGAGGTTGTGAGTTTTTTTATTTTACTTTATTTGGTTTCAGAATTGTTCAGATTGCTTCTTTATAGAATCCAAAAATAACTGCCATTTGTATGAGGCAAAAAAGGATGTGAAGGGTCTTGAGTATGAGAATATGAAAATCCAGGAAAGGAAGTGGTGATGTTTAGCCTCAAAAACAAAAGACTGGGAATGCAGGAGCACTTGTGTCCATGTAACTGAAGGGCTGGTACAGGGAAGAGGGATTAGTCTTGTTCTGTTTGGTCCCCAAGGGCAGGATAAATTTATAAAGAGCCAAAATATTTAGGCTTGATGTCAAGGAAAATTTGACAATATGAATGCGTCCACTTATCTCCATTGATATGAGATATAACTGGTCCTGGCCTCCCCCACTGGAGATCTCCAGGAAGAAAATGGATGACCACACACTTCTCAGAGGAGATTAAAGAAGAGATTCCTCTGCAGGCATGGGTTCGATCTAGAAATCCCCTGACACTCCTTCCTTCTTCTCTAAAATTCTACTGATACTGCTTTAAGGTTTACAAAGTAGTGAATAGACATAATCCCATTTGACCCTTATGAACAATCCCCCACTTTACAGAAGAAGAAACTGAGGCTGAGGGAGGTTATGGGATTTCCCAGGATCACCTAGATGGTGAGGGTCAGAAGCAGAATTAGAAGATTAAAATCTAGGTCTTCCTGACTCCAACTCAAGGACTTTATCCACTGTATCAAGGTGCCCTTCAATATTACCTGTAATCTGTTTGACTGTCAGGTAAACAGATTTGGCTTCTATGAACCAATTTCCCTGGAAGGCTCAGCAAAACAATAAAAACAGCCCCTGGGCTTGTATTTACAAGAAAGCTGTTGGCTGTCAGATATAAAAACAAGATAACTTCATTATAACATTTGCAGAAAAAAAAATGAGGGCTAGATTATCTTATCTTGTCCCCCACACCTGTCCCTTTGTATGATTCCAGCTTCTCCTAGGAGCAATTTTCTCCAGAACTCTTCCCAACTTCATCTTTCCATGTGTTCATTCTGAGCAGATGGAGAAAATGGAAGTTACATATTTTCTCTGAAATCACCACTGCTGTATCAGCACTTTCATTCTAAACAGTATTGTTAAGGGGTTATTGTTATGTGCATCAGGCATTTGCCTAAGGCAGAAGAAGCCATAAGAGAAACTTTGAACAATTAAATCTTTTGAAAACAAGCTTCTTGGTACCTGGAAGTGAATCCATTGGTTTGGAGGAAGTTTCTGGAAAGATCCGGGGGATTCTCACAAATTGTTCCTGTTTGAGAACTTTAAACATGAGCATTTCCAGCAGTATGGACAAGAGGACATTCTCGTTCAGCTGTTCACTAGGACACAGCTCTGTCTCATGCTAACCCGTGCTGAAGAACACTTCATACTGCCACCATCGTTAGGGGTGCTTCGTGAGAATGGTGCTCTCCAAAGGCATTGCCCATAATATGGCACGTGAAAAGAGAGGGTGGATAAGCCCTAATCCTGGAAGAGACAGAACTTCATGGGAGCTGGAGAGTTCCCCCACAACCCCACCCTCCCAAAAGCTGAGGTGATTTAAGGTTACCCTAAGAGAGCCCTGGTGGCAATGATTAGGGAAGTGATGGTCCCCCCAGCACTATGCCCTGGTCAGATGGCACCTGGGTATTGCATTCAGTTTTAAGACTGTAACGATCTTATTACAATAATTAGCTAATTTTAAGCCATGGTCCACATGGCTTTCTCCTCTGTAACTTTAGGGAATACAGTTCAAGCAAAAAGCTATGAGTTCTATCACAATTGCTCTATGGCCTGAATTAGGAAAATAAGATTATGGAATCACAGACATAGAAATGGAAGGAACCAGAGAAGTCAAACCCACCCTTCTCCCACCTCATTCAGGAAGTCCATGTAGAATACAAATGGAAGAAGGATCCTCAATAAATGGAAAGGTCCTTTGGGTGTTCTTTTATGATGTTTGCGCCAGGCCCTGGAAACATAAAAAGCCTCCTAAAGGAGATCTATAATGACTCGAAAGAGTCCAGTGTAACTATCCACATAGCATCAGAGAAGTACAGACTTAGAAAAGATGGAAGAGAAATTAGACTTCATTGAGTCCAACACCATCATTTGGGAATTGAAGAAACTGAGACACAGAGAGATTACCATATTTCCCCATGTATAAGAAGCACCTTTTTCTGAAAAATTTGGGTCTAAAAACTGGACGTGTCTTATACAGTGGTTATAGATTTTTTTACTTGCATTTCCTGCTTTTTCATACTTGTTGTCTTTGTGCTCATTGTTTCACATTTGTTACCAGTATATTTATGAGGTTACGTTTTGCCACGTTCTGACCAGAAATGGCTCAGAAAAGATTTTCATACAGTGCTGAATTCAAGTTAAAACTGATCCAGTTTGCAAAAGTGAATGGAAATCGTGCTGCTGAAACCCTACTGAAAATGCCACGGCAGAAGAAGGCCATGAGAGGCAAGTCAGCAAAATGGCCTAAATTAGAGAGGGAATTGAAGATATGGATTGAAGAGGAAAGGGCAATTGGAATTCTTGTGTCCACAAAGATGTTTCAGCATGAGGCAAGAAGAATTGCTGATGAAAAAGAAGTTACTGATTTCAAAGGAGGGCACAATTGGTGCTTCAGGTTCATGAAACAGAATGGACTAAGCACGCATACATGGACCAGACTTGCCCAAAAGATGCCTGAAAGCCATGAGCAGATGAATAAAACTTTTTATGTAATACACTTTTTTTTTTTCAAATTTCGGGCCCCAAAAAGTGCATCTTATTTATACATGGGGAAATATGGTGTATGACTTAGACCAGATAACACAGTTAGTAAATGTCTGAGGTATGGTTTGAACCCAAGTCTTCCTGCTTCCAAAACCAATGCAAAACCTAAGCAGATAAAGAATGACTATTGTTCAGATTATGACAAAATGTAAACTGGGTCCAGAATTAAACAGGAAGAAGAAAGCAAGCTGTATCTCCTTTGGGAGACTGCAGTGCTTTCAAAGATGCAAAGCTTTCCCCTAAAACACAGGGCTAGCTTTTTAACACCAGTAATATTATAGTTAATCATGTATTGCTGAGAATCCTAGAATACCATAGTCTCCAAGTAATCAAAATGTTGGGCCACCTGAAAGAAAATGGAGAGCTATATGGTGAATGCATAGTCTGGTAAATATGATAAACTATGAGTAAAAAGGATTATAAAAGACATCGGCAGACATGTATGACAGGAGATAGTCCCATTGGGGAGAGAGAACTGAGAGAAATGATTACTCATAGCCAATTATGAGGGAGATCTAGGCTTTTTCCCTGTCCTATTACCTTGTTCAAAGCCTAGCCTTGGAAAGACAACACTAACCTCTGACAAAAATTCACCCCAGATAGGCCATCTTATTTAAGTGAATCTTTGCCTTTTGTATTCCACTCAAGTAAGTGTAGGTGAAGGTCTTTGTCTAGATTGCCCAAGGCAGGGTGTGGTCTGGGTGTATAGATAGTCTCTTTGCCCACATTGGAGTGAGCCCACTTCTCATTATAAAATTCATTCTCTCCTTAATTGTTAACCAATCAGAGTTGATTGCCATCCTCAGGAACATCCAGTCTTCCAAAGGCATATAAACTATGAGCCCACTGCCATAAAGGGTCTTCGGCACTCGAGAGTGCCACTGACCTCTTTCATTAATAAAATGCTATCGTTATTAATAAAATGATTAATTATTCAGAAACTATGTCTTTAAAACTTTTTAAATGACAGGACTGGGGGATAAGAGATGGTCAGCCTGTATACTCTACTCTGTATACAGTACTGGCATCCATGTGAAGTCAAGAGACCTGGAGGCTGGGGATGAGATGTTAGAGGAATCCCCACATTGATGAGAACACAGATCCACTGAAGAAATAACAAATTAGGAAGTTTCTGGGTGAGGACAATTAGGAAGGTAAAAGGCTTCAGGATCTTGCTAGTTGGGAACCAGATGAAGAAACTGAGGATGCTTAGCCTAAAGGAAAGGAAACTTGAGTGAGCCTGGGGAATTGATACCAATCTTCAAGTATTCAAAGAGCTGCCATGGAGAAAAGGAAATTAACTAACCTGTAGGGCTCCAAAGGACAGAGCTGAGAGCAACGGATCTAAGCTAGAGATGGGTAAGTTTACGTTTGCTTTAAGGAAAACCTTTCAAATAATCTGACCTGCCTAAATTTGGAATGGGCCACCATAATGTTCCCTTTGATTGGAGGGCTTCATGCAGACCAAATGGCTACTTGTCAAAGACTGGAAGACCACTTGTTGCATATAATCTAGTGAGAATTCTAAACAGGTATGAGTTGGACTAGTCAGCCTCCGGGGTCCCTTTCTACTCTGATTCTCTGATTCTCAAGGCAAATGACAAGTACTATATTCTCAGAGTTTAATGATCCAATGACCTCATAACCATGCAATTCACAAGTATTTTCTGAACATCAGACTTGCATCTACTACAAGTAAATACCATCTGGGATAACAATGTGGGCAGGGAGCCTGTAGTCATGTCCACAGGAAACAATGAGAAGACCAATAAGAAACGTGGCCCAGTGGAATTACCATTGTTTCTGGACTCAGAGGAAAAAAGCTTCCAATCCCAGTTTGGGCCGTTTGGAACGAAAAGTTCACCTCTGTGACCACAGCCAAATCATTTCATGCCTCGGGGACTCATCCTCCTTCTCTGTAAAATTAGGGGATTGGAATAGATGACCATCTATGGTCCCTTCTACGTCAAAATCTATGATTCTAGAACAATCTCTAATAACATAGCAAATGATGTGGTTCACATAATCAGTGCTATTGGATTTCAGGGAAAAGAACAGATTCTGACAGCTGAAGTCATCACTTAAGGCTAATAAAATAAAGATGAGCCAGCCCCAAGAAGACAGAAAGAAGGGCTGCAAAAGAAGTCACAGAAAAATAAATGTCTAGGAGAGAAGGAAAGCAGAAGAATCAGGGTCCTGAGCCTATTTTTATGAGACTTTTTTCTTCTTTTATAAAGCAATTTTGTTAAATTAGAGTTGGAAATTCAGTGTCGGTCTCTGAGGGCCACTTGGCTATGGTGGTTCATGCTATTACCAGAACCTTTTGAGAGAAATCATGTTTCAAAATTCACAGTTGCTTGTAAATATGTCCATGCTTTTGAAGTACATAATCCTGTGGACATAAGTGGTGCCTATAACAGAACCATAAAGATTTATTTTGAAGTTGCTGAGCAAGCCTGCCAGCTTTCAAAGTAGCCAGAACATTCTGGAGGCTCTCTTAATGGACTATCCATGCCTCATCCTCTGCCCCACAGAATTAAATTATATTCTTCAATTATACAGGTCCATAGTGGGTACACATCTACCTTTGAAACTGCAACAGTTTACTATCATGTATACTATTTTATAAACTATTTTTAAAATGTCTACAAACATGACATGAGTTGATACATTTGATTTGTTATTGTTCAGTCGTATCTAACTCTTTGTGACCCCATTTGAGATTTTCTTGGCAGAAAGACTGGAGTGGTTTGCCATTTACTTCTCCATTTTATAGATTTACAGATGAAGAAAGTTAGACAAACAGGGTTAAGTGACTTTCCCAGGGTCACACAGCCAGTAAGTATCTGAAACCAGACTTGAATCCGGGAAGATGAGTCTTCCTGACTCTAGGCCCAGCAGTCTATCTATTGTGCCACCTAGCTGCCCTACTTTATTTGATAGACAGCAGTTATCATATTGTCTATTTTATTTGATAGAACATAGTTATCATTATTATCAATTTTATCTGATAGACAACAGTTGTCATAAAATATAGTATATAGGCTCTGACCCCATCTCTACCCCTTTCATCAGCATCATTAATTAGTTCCATGAAAAAAAAAACAACTCTCATTACTGGAGCAGTTAGTTCCATAAAGATTTTTCATTAAAGAGTATTTGGTCTAAGAATCCAAAGGGAATGGGGTGCAGATTGAGAAAGGGGAAGTTCACAACTTTATAACTAGACTTAAGTATAATGTATTTTGTAATGTTACTGCTAATACAACTGTGTAGACAACCTTATTGGAAATTCTGAATATACACATATAATTTCTCATCTCTGACAGAAAATTTAAAATAAGGAGGAGGAAAAAAAAGGAAGAGGATGAAAAGGAGAAAAAGAATGAGAAAAAGAAGATGGAGATGGAGGGAGGAAGAGAAGGGAAAGAGAAAAGGGAGGAAGAGAGAGAGAAGGAAAACAAGATGTGTATTGACCAAAGAAATAGTATTCAAGTGTTATTATGCCAGATTTTTCTTCCAAGGAAAATAATCTCTAGGCTGCAAAAGACAGAAATGAAAAGGGTCAATACACTATTAAAACCCAAGATAAGTAAAGAGATAGTAAAATACACTACTTAGCAGCCTTTAGTGAGTTTAAGTCACTAAGTTCAGATGAACTACATCCAGGAATACGAAGAGAAGATGTCATTTCTGAGCCACAGTCAAATTTATAGATGACAGAAAACCAGACATAACTTGGAAGACTGGATCAGGATCTAAAAAGATCTTGAACCATTGGGTTGAATCAGATAGGAAAACATTCAACAGGGATAAGTGAAAATACCTTTAAGAGTTCCAGAAACCAGTTTCAAAAGTAGAGGATGAGGCAAGCATGGCAAGGTGATAACTTGGTAAATATTTGGAACTTGTAGCAGACTGTAAGTTCATTATGAATTATAAAGACAATATGGCAGCCCCGCAAAGAAAATGCAATTCTGACTGCAGTAAGAGGGATGTCATTTTTAGGAATTAGTTAAAATAATCTGGCTGTGTACCTTGATGGGAAGAAAAAATATTTATTTCTGGACACTAGATATCAAGGAGAAGATTGATAAGCTGGACAACGTTCAGAAGAGGGCAACCAGAATAGCGAAAAGACTTGAGTCCATGCCATGGAGAATCAGCTGAAAGATCAAGCAATGTTTAGCCTGGAACAAAGATGGCACCATTGTAAGCACTTGAAAACTGTCATGGAGAAGAGGGACTTGTTCTCCTTCTCTCTCTGAGGTTCCCTCCAAATCTGAGATTCTGAGACTATGATTTAGAGAGGAATAAACATGCAGTGCTCCTGAATGACAAGCTCCACATCAGACTACAAAATCACCTTTTGACTGAAATGCTCACTTTATTGTGGGTGTATAAAATAACCTCAGCATTTTATAACTGTGTTTTGCAGCCTTTTAACAATCTGTGACTCAAGTATGTAAAACAGTACACCTGACATGCCGCTGAACGTTTTATGGTGCTCTACGGGGAGGGAAGGGGGGAAGAATCAAACTTTTCATTTCCATCTCAGGCCTCCATGGTCTAATCCTGAAGCTCATTTGCCTCGATTCATTTCCATTTTGCTGAATTTGGTTTTCATCCTTTTTTTAATCATTCAAAAAGATAAAACAAACAAACAAAAAAACAAACCCTCAACAGATGGTTTCTGATTAAATGTGCAAGCACAATGCAAATAGGAATTAGAGAAGCAAAATCCAAGGTTATGCAACTGTGGCAGGCACACATTTTCTCATCGTGTCCAAGACTTAATTATGCTCCTGAAATTAGATGGAGAACACATTACGCGAAGACAGGATTCCAAGCAGAAAGGAAACTGACTATCAACACGGGCCACCAGCTAATTCCTCACGGCCACATTTGGATTGTTTCTTCCTGTATCTCACACAGGCAAATGTGACAATGAGGGGCTGCTTAGCCACTTTTGTCATCACCTATGCAGAGGAGGAAGAAATGGGAATTAGAAGCAGGCCTCTTCAGAGGCTCAACAATACCCAGGACCATTTGGTAAATGACATCTTCCAAGGTATGCGATCAAAAGCGTATCAAAGGGGGATCACAATGCCCCCTACAAGGGAAATAGGGGTGACATTTTAAGTAAATTACGTGACTGGTACTAAAAGAAGTTAGGTTTAAATCATTTTCTGGGGCAGATATGCTCACACACAATTACACCAGGAAGTATGTGTGTGCATATGTCAATGTGTAAATGTCTATGTACAGTGGGGATCTGGTACATACCTAGACCCTCCAAAATGATATCTTCATATGTTGCATCTGGGAGTTTCTACTGGGATACATCATGTATGGACATTCCATGATGGCTTACTCTACTCCATATTGGTGAGGTGCCTCAGCTGGCTACCTGGCACTGTCAGCATCTTCAGGATGGTCTGACTGAGCACCAGCCGGTCTTTGTGTAGCAGGAAGAAGGTATCTCCTTTGGTCACACTATATGGTAAGGAAGGAGGGCCTTAGAGCCTCCTTCTTCCCCTCCAGGGATTATGTGGACCCCCAGGCCTGGGTCTTTGGACTTTTCCATCATTCTTTCACTCTGCTAGTCTATGATCTGGTCCAGAAACAAAAGCCACAGGGATCCAGGTACCCTAAAATCCAGACCTAGTGCTATAGCCAGCTCTGTAGGGAGGCCCTGAAGAATAAGGGTCCTGAGACTCAAGCCCAGAAGACACTGGAAGCAGTGTCATGTCAGCTTTCGATATGAACCTGATGGTACCAGTGCTATGTAGGAACTCAGGTAAATTATGAACCCAATCTTCACACACACACACACATACACACACACACACACACACGTATCCCAACAAGTTGGTCCTAGTAGTCCTTCCACTTCCTTTTCAGTGTTTCTCCCCCTCTCCTGGGGTCCCTCACCCTCATGCTCCTTCATTGTCCAGCACTCCATGCTGTGGTATTCCACTCTGCCTTCTCCTTAGTCTGGGGCATCCAGTGAACTCCTCCTCATTAAAATGCACCCATCCTATATTCTAATCCTTTCTAGCTATCTAGCTTGTTGAAAAGTACTCTAATCAATTAATCTTTTCTAAGGTGTTAATTACTGGTAATGAATAATGGGTTACCCCTCTAAGCCAATTATAATTTTGCAGAGGACTCTAGGGAGACAAAGGCTTTAACCCAGAGGTTTTAAACTATTTTGTGTTTTGGACCCCTTTGAAGGTCTGGTAAAGCCAATGGACTCCTCAGAATAATTTTTTTTAAATGCACAAAATTGCATGAGATTAGGAGGGAAACCAATTATATTGAAATGCAGTTATCAAAATACTTAAAACAAATACAAGTCCATGGACCCTGGGTAAGGAGCCCTGCTGACCAAAAGGAACGAATCTGTCAGACAGGAACTTCTCAGCAGGCCAGTGAAGGGAGGAGAGAGGAGAGGGGATCTTGGGGGTGATCCACTTTAGCATGGTCATGTAAGACCATCCTTGACCAACCCCTAGATAAGACACAAAGATTTCTACCTACATGCATTAGAGAAAGCAGAGTAGTCTGATATCAGGACTTGCTAGCCTTCTGTGAGACTATATGGTCAGCATGCACCTTGGTAGTGAAATCAGGAATGGAGAGGACCCAGGAGTAATTAAGAAATTCTGGGATGTCCAATGGGAATTTTTATAAAAAACAAATTAAATTAGGTTAAATGATGGAACAAAATGTAATGTTACTAAGTAAGGTTTCATCTAAATTATATTTTGGTAGGATTATAAATAGTAATGTCAGGGTTTAGGCCCCACAGAGGCATCTGGGGGCTGCCATGTAGCATGACCTGAAACAACCAATGGCATATGGGAGGGGGAGTTAAAGTGACAGACACAAGTCCCACATTCATCAAGTCATGATTATTTGTGTACCCAAGAATGGATGTCAGTTTCTGGGGGACTTAGGAAAAAAAAGAAGGCATTGCCCCAACTTTTGGCAATGCTCATGGTATAGAAAGCAATTCTTTGGGTGGTGGCAGCTATTGTCACAGACACAAGTATTCAAGTTCCCCATGGCTCTCCCACTCTGTATCCTGTCCACTATGGGGGCAACAGTAAAACTACCGTGAAATGAGAGAATGAGTGGGGCATGATTATAGTGAGCACATCACATATAAAAGTACACACTGGGAAGAACCCCTGCATCGATTATTAACAGATACAGCAATAGTCCAGGATAATCCACGATCCTGCCCACAGAAAGTACAATGAGATATGCAAAAATAAGCTCCCTATTGAATAATGATATACCTGGTACTGATTCACTGGTTTGGATGTTCCTTCGGCAGTGCAAATCATGACCCATTCATAATAATCAATCACGACTTCATTAATAGAATGTTTCCAGGTTTGAAAATGGCTTTCTTCACAACAATCCTGGGATAGCTATAGGGTGAGCATAGTCACCTCCTTTTTACAAATGTGGAAACCGAGTCATTTAGGGGTTCATGGTCACAGAACCACAAAATGTCTGAGACAGAATCAGGATAAGCTCTCCTAGCTGCAATTCAAGGATTCCTTCTACTTTGCCAAACTGCTTTCATATTTGTAGGCCTGAACTCATCATCTTAGGTGCTTCTTCTACTCATGCAGCTACGCATCAGCATCTCCTCATCCATTATGCTTGCCCTAAAGTCCTTCTATAAAAGTTTCATAAAGTAGCAACTCAACGTTATAGAGACCTTCCTATAGATACATGGGTTTAAACTTTTTTGTTCTTGTTTATTTGTCATGAATGCCTTTGGAAGACTGCTAAAGCCTAAGGACCCCTTTTCAGAATCATCTTTTTAAATAACTAAAGGAAATGCTAAGATTCATTTGGAGGTTAGTGAAAATAATGGTGTCATTTTTTTTCTACCCTTATGTATCTATGGACCTAAGGTGAAAAATCCCTGCTCTAGACCTTTAAATAAATGTGGATACTAGGCTGTCCCATCTATTATTACCTCTCACTTTTGCTACATTCTGAGCCTTCATCCCAGATGATATCTTTTATACTATTTATTATATATAAGCTACATTCTAAATTAATTTTACTCTGGGCTGCCATATATTTTTTTTCTTGGCAAAGTGACCAAGCAATCGCTGCCTGATGTGGTTTCTGGGCCCATTTGTCCACCTTGTTGTGGCTACTATTTTACACTGGCTAAACTTCTCCGGGAAATAATCAGAATCAAAGCCTCACTTTTTACCCAGCTCTCATTTTTCATCATCAACTGTATTTTCATAGAGGAAGGCTAGAGCTAATGTAATTGCATGCAGTGTCTTCTCACCTTTATCCTCCTTTTCTGATTTGATGTTGATTTTGATTTTTGCTACAACCTGATGATCTGAATCAACACAGACAGCTGATTTTGTGATGACTTCCACATCGGTAAATAACCAGTCATTTCTCGTCTGTTTATATGTAGTCAAGTGGATTTTTGTGCATGATGTTGTTTGGTATTTGCCATGTCAAGCATCTCCTGATTCTCTTCTTGAATAAAGAAATCATGAGGGGAAAATATTAAATAAAATATGAGCAGAGAAATGACAGTGATATATCCAAAAATTATTCACCATGTCTATGTTGGGTTTATACCAGCAGTAGAGGATTCTTCAGTCATTGTGCAAAGTATAGAATAATCAATCATGTTAATAACAAGAGTAATAAAATAATATAATTTAATCAATAGAAGCAGGAAAAACCTTGAACACAAGGTTTACATCACTCACTTATACTAAAGTGCCCAGGAATTAATGTCTCTTTCCTTGATAGGACAAAAGGCATCTACTTAAAAACAAGAACTACCATTATCTGTGATGGTGAAACACTGGATATTTTGCCTATCTGGTCAGGGGTGACGAGAGGATGCCCACTGACTCTACTATAATTTAACATTGTGCTAGAAAATTTAGCTCTGCAACAAAAAGAAAAATTGAAGGAATAAGTATAGTCAAAGAAGAGCCAAATATATTTCTATTTGTGGATGCTAGGATGGTTTACTTGGAGAACTAGAGAAAATCACAACAAACTTAATCAAGACAGTAACTTTCATGAAGTAAAAAGATAAAAAGTAGGTCAATTCACTAAACCCATCGGCATTCCTATATATATATATATATATATATATATGTGTGTGTGTGTGTGTGTGTATGTGTGTGTGTATACATATATGTATATACATATATATATATATATATATATATATATGCACACATACTACCAAATCCATGAGGAAAGCAAAAGTGAGAAATTCTATTTAAAATAAAAACAAAATGAATTTGGTCTCTGCAAGTTGACCTTCCAAAATATACTCAGGGCCTCCATATATACAAGTACAAAACAAAATATAAATAAAGGTAAGTGTATATATTTGAAGAGATATTTCAATGTTCATGGTGAGACCATGTAAGCATAGCAAAAATAACAATATTGCTCATCAGTCTATATTTTTAGTTCTATGCCAATCAAATTACCAGAGGGATATTTTCTAGAATTAAGACAATGAGAGGATGTGAATATCAAAGGATATAATAGAAAAAAAAGGTAGGAGGAAAAAGACTTTGTCTAATCATATCTCAAACTATATTATAAGGTAGCAAATATGAAAATTATCTGGTACTGGTTAAAAAATAGAAGATTGGATCAGTAGGAGAAAAGAAACAAGTCCTCTAAGCAGTCTAGTATTTGATAAACTCAGGAATACAAATTATCACTGTGATACAGGGAATGACAAATATGAAAAAAACCAAACACTCAAAGAAACATTGGAAGGTTTGAATGAACAGATACACAGTAAAGAAAGTGGGTCCAAAAGAATGTAAGCAACTGTTAGTATAGTATAAATAAAGACACTAACACCAAAGACCGACAAAACTCAAGTCAACTATAATCAACAATGTGACCACTATTCTATAAAGGCTAAACCATACCTCTATTCTTTCTGTTAACTTTTAGTAAATATTTACAGAAGAAAGTGACATATATTATGACTATAAGGTAATTTTGCTTACTTAGTTCAAGAGCATCTTTGAAAAGTTGAGGTCACCAGCCCAGACAAACTATTTCTTCAGGTCTGGAAAGAACTGGCCTAAGAGATTCTGGGGCCATTGTCAGTGACATTTGAAAGTCAGGCATTGCAGATCTCTAAAAAAAGTGAATTCTCAAATTTCAGAAAGGGAAAGAGAATACAGTCTGCTAACTTTAAGCCAGTGAGCTTGACTCCAATTGCTAGGAAAATTCTAGGTATTTAGTGAAGAACATGGACAGTATGATAGCGTGAAAACAGTCAATAAACAGTGATTAAAGTGTCTACTATGTGCCAGGCTGTGCTAAGTGCTAAAGATACAAAGAAAGGTAAAAATAAAAAACAGATTGTGGGGAGCTCAAAGTCTTGTTCTTACCGTCCGTCCTTTGTTCTCAAAGAGGACCAACGACCTCACTGAGGGTGATGTCTTGACTTGGATTTAAGGGAGGCAGGGCTGAACAAAGTCATCAGACTCACTCTCTCTTCCAGACTTATCGAGGTCTGGTAACAAGACTAACCACAGTCTAACAAGGGAGACAACACCTAAACAACTAACTACACACAACGCAGTACTGGATTTGGAGTCAGGGGACACAAATTCAAACCACAGACTTGACACTTAGTACCTACTGGCCATTTGGAAAGTCACTCCATCTCTTTGAGTGCTTCCCTATCAGTAAAAAGAGGGAATTAGATTAGATGATCTCTAAGGGAGATTCTTCTTCTAAATCATGGTCTTATGATCAAGAAAATTAAGCAATGATTATAAAGAGATAATGCGACTTCATGATAAGTAGGTAAATAGGCTAGACTAGTGTTATTTCATTTTTCAACTGACTTTTTGAACTGGTAGATCAAAATAATTATTTAAATATATTTTATGTTGATTTTAGAAAATAATTGATTATTGTTGTTGAGTCATTTCAGACGTGTCCGACTCTCTGTGACCCCATTTGGGGTTTTCTTGGCAAAGATACTGGAGTGGTTTGCCCTTTCCTTCTCCAGCTCATTTTATAGATGAGAAAACTGAGGCAAACAGGGTTAAATGACTCAATCAGGGTCACGCAGCTAGTGTCTGAGGCCAGATTTGAAGTCAGGTCTTCCTGACTCCAGGCCTGGCACTCTATCCACTGACGCTAGAATAGATAAGGCATTTTATATTGTGGGGGGTGGAAATGGAGAGAAGTGTGCTAAATGGAGCTCATCTTGGGAGGAGGTCTCCAGAGAAGTGCCCCAAAGATCCTTCCTAGGTCTTATGCCTGCAGGCTCAATATGAATCAGCAGTGTTGTGGTGTGACAACTACAACCACTCTCCCCTCAAACACACACACACACACACACACACACACACACACTCACTCACATACACATGCACACGTACATGCACACATGGACAAAACAAAACAAATCAAAAAACAAGCAGTCATACAATATACATTTATTAAGAACTTACTACCTTGACAGCTAAGCATTACAGTGGATAGACAGCTGATCCGGTCACAAAATATCTGATTCAAATCCTGCATCACATATTTACTAGCTGTTTGACCTTGGGCAGTCACTTACTTCTATTTGCCTGTTTCCTCAACTTTAAAATGAGGAGAGTTACAGCACCTACCTTCCAGGATTGATAGATCAAATGAAATGATAATTATAAAGTGCTAAGCCCAGTTCCTAGCACATAGAAAGTGCTATATAAATAATAATTCTCCTCCTCCTCCTCCTTCTTCTAATCACTGGGAATACAAAGAAAGGTAGAAGACTGTCTCCACCCTCTAAAAGCTCACATTCTAATGGGGGAGACAACCTGCAAGCAACAACAAACAAGTTATTTATCCAGGACAAATTGGAAATTGTCAACAGAGGGAAGGCACTAGAATTAAGAGAGATCAGGAAATGCTTCCTGAAGAAAGTGGGATTTTAGCTGGGTCTTGAAGGAACCAAGGAACCAACCTATCTTGGGCTTTTTCATGAAAGCTCTAACTTCAGGGAATTAAAGAGATGACAACTCCATGGTATTCTGCCTTGGTCAGCCCACAAATGGAAGAATGTATCTAATTTGGGCACCACAACTTAGGAATGAGGTAGATAAACTAAAGTGTCTACAAGAGGGGAAGCAGATTTTAAGTTCATGTCAGAGAAGGATTGGTTGAAAGAAGTAAAGCTTAAAGGGAAGATGATAGCTCAATTCAAGTCTTTGAAGGGCTGAGGGATTAGGCTCATTCTGTTTGCTCCCAGAGGATATAAATAGGAGAAAAAACTGGATTATGAAGATGCAAATTTAGGGCTGAGTTGAGAAAAAAACAATTGCTTTACAATCAGAGTTCAAAACTGGAGTGAGCTGCCTCCAGAGATAGATAATAGGGTTCCATGTCCTCGGAGGTCTTCAAGCAGGGCCTGGATGACCACTGGTCAGGGATACTGGAGAGGGAATATTTTTGTTCCACAATGGGTTAGACTGTTGAGATACATAATTCTGAGATAACTTTTCAGAAAATACACTTTGTAGAAGAATTTGTTGGATAATGCCCATTTAGTAAATAAATATATACACATACACACACATATATTGATAAAATTTAAATGAATGAATGAATATATCTCAACAAAAAGATTTAGGTGAGAGGCCTCCAAGAATCCTTTGGCCTCTTTCATGTCTTCATCCAACACCATAATGTCCAATATATCTTCTTCTTCCTCTCCTGTGTGCGTGCTTTCACTAAAATCACTAAAATCAAAGTCCACGAAGCACACGTCTGGCAAAGTATTCTGCACATGTGAGTTATTACTGTTGCTGTTTTTATGGTTTTGACACGGTTTGGAGCATCTTGTCAAGTCATCTGCTTCAGGGTGGTAATTGAACTCATGGGAGCTGAGGAGGTCTCCAAGTAAGAGCATGTAAAGGGGAGATTGTTTCCACGTCTTTAATAGAACGTCTACTTCTTCATCCTCTCAGACAGATATTGGCTCATAAACTGCAATTATTTTCATGGTGTTCATTTTGCTCTTGCTCATTACGGTAACTGCAAGATAAGATAATTAAGTATTGCTTGCAATAATATTTCTTATGCCTTTGGGTGCCCAATCAATCAATCAAGGAACTTTTATTAAGCACTGACCATGTGCCAGGTACTTTGTAGGTTCTGAAGATACAAAGACAAAAGGAAAATAATCTCTCATATTAAGGAGCTTGTATAATGATGGAGGGGGGGCACACATAGCGAAAATATACAAAATAAATACAAGGTAGTTTGGGAAGATGGCTAGAGGTTGCTCAGTTGATAGACTTAGGGACCTGCTTTCAAATGCAACTTCTGACTCTAGCTGGATGACACAGAGAAAGTCATTTAACTGCTGCTGCCTCAGTTTCCCCATTCATAAGAATGGAAATAGTAATAGCACTTACCTTCCAGAGTTATAAGGATCAAATATGATAATATTTATTAAGTGCTTTGCAAACCACAAAGCGCAATGTGAATGATAGTTATTAATTCACATTTGACTTATTTATTATTTCTAACTGTATGAACCATCTTTAAATGGAATGCCTTTCCTCTACCATAGGAAATAGTGTTTTCCCCCTGGTGGAGGTCTTCGAGAAGAGTCTGGCTGACCACTTACTTGGTACATTATAGTGGATGTTCTCATTCATGTATGGATTAGCCTAGATGACCACTGAGGTAGCTTCCAAGTTGGAGAGTCTGTGATTCTGTGGAAATGGTATTTTTTGAAAATATAAGGTATTTTGGGTTTGCAGAAAACACTGAGGTGGTAGAGGACTCATATGCTATTCTTTGGGGGTCCCTGGGGTGATAAAAACTTGGAGGTCAGTGGAGTCACCTGCTTTTTGGATACCATCATATTTTTCATCTCCTTTATTGGTTTCTGGGCATGTCAGAAAGTCCTTGTAGAAGGTGGTATTTGATTTGGTTCTTGAAGGAAACCAGGTGTTTTAATCAATTAACAAACATTGATTAATTGGCTTCTATATGCCAAGCACTGTGCTAAGTACTGGGGATATAAAAAAAAGGCTAAAGACAATGACTGCCCTCAAGAAGCTTACAATCTAATGGCAGAGACAACAAACTATTTCCAAGATGTTTAGGAAATACTTAAGAGAGAGTGTAGACACTAGAATTAAGAAGGCTTGGCCAAGACTTCCTGTAGAAGATGATATTTTATACAGGACTCAAAGGAAACCTCAGAAGCCAAATGAGGAGAAAGAGCATTCCAGATGTGGAGACAGCCAGAGAAAAGGCCTGGGGCTAACAGTTCATGGAACAGCCAGGAGGCCAGTGTCACTGGTACATGTCTGAGAGTAAGGTATAAGAAGATTGGAAAGATAAAAGGTGGCTAGTTTATGAAGGATTTTGAATGCCACACAAAGTATTTTGTATTTGATCCTGGAGGGAATGGGAAGTCCTTGGAGTTTATTGAGTAGGGTAGTGACAGGTTGGAACCCATGCTTTAAGAAAATCATATTGGTGACTGAATGAAAGGAAGGATGGTTTGGAGTGGGGAGAAAACAAGGCAGACAGACCCACCAGGAGCTATTGCAATAATCCAGGTGTGAAGTAATGAGGTTCTGCACTAGGGAGGAGGCAGCATCAGAAGAGAGAGGGGGACTTATCTGGGAGATGCTGAAAAAGTGAAACTGAAAGTCCTTGGCAATAACTTGGATATGGTGGGGGTGGGGGGCGGGGTGCTGAGAGAGAGTGAGGAGTCCAGGACGACTCCTAGGTCGCAAGTCTGAGGGACTGGGAGAATGGTCATACCCTTTAAGGAATGTAGGAGGTAGAGAGAGAGTTTAGGAGGAAAGATAATAAATTTGTCTTTAGGTTCGTTGAGTTAACTCCTACCCCTTCTCCCTCTCTCTCTTCCTTTCTGTAGTAAACTGAGATGTCTCAATTCCAGAGGGAAAAATCATTCATACTGTGTGTTGTCTAATAAATTTTGTCATTTGGTATTTGTGATGGTTTTTAGTTTAACTTAGATTTGGTAGGAAGGGAGCTGGGGAATAGATTTCTATGTTACTCCATGAATGCCTTAAAAACTTTAGCCTGAGATTTCTGGGTTTTTATGAATGTTAAGTCTAATAGCAATCTTTTAAGGAAAAAAAATGTCTATTCCTTTTATTTAATCTTCTTTTGGGTCCTCTCTACATAAGCAATCTTTTAAGGAAAAAAAATGTCTATTCCTTTTATTTAATCTTCTTTTGGGTCCTCTCTACATAATAAACCCAGTTCAGTTTTAAATCGCTGAATTGATATGGTCTAATTTTTTTAGCCATTCAAAGTTTCTTTTCTGCACATAATATAGAAAACGATTTCATGTGAATACCATATCTGATAGATATCTATATTATCCCTGGTGCCTTTTACGTGAGACAGTGAAAAGGAACATTCTCCAGCTGACCAATGTCCTCCTAAGCCATGGGTCTCACAAATGAATCTGTTACTCCAGATGTGCTGTGTCCAAAGCAGAGTCCCCTGGAATTATCACTTCTTTATTGATAGAGCCTGTCTCTCTTCTGGCAGCCCAAGATTACAGCAGCTCCTTTTTCATGGCAGCATCATTATTGTAGAGTCATAACAAGCCCTCAGATATTTTTTCCTGGCAATCCTATATCTCAGTAGCAAATTCTTATCTTATACGAGCAATTAACACAGTTTCCAGGCACATAGTAGACTCATAAATGCTTGTTGACTTGACTACCTAACAATATCCCCTACTACCATGCCTCCTCTTCTACATGTGAAATTGATTTTTTTTAGAAAGCATTCATGACATTATATCGACTCTTATTGAATTTGTTTATATTGTTTTTAGCCCAATGTTATAGCCTGTCAAGATCTTTTTGGATCCTGATTCTAACATCCAGCGTGTTAGCTATCCCACCTGTTGTTTTGTCCATATATAAAATGCTTTACAAACTTTAAAGTGCTATATAAGAACCAGTGATCATCATCTTCATCATCTCCACCATCACTGATGTCATCATAGGCATCATCATCATCTTCTTCTTCTTGTTCTTTATCACCATCTTCTTCATTATCAGTGCAGTGAGAAGAACAGTAAACTCGAAGTCAGAGGATCCGAGTGTGAACTCTACTGCTTACTAGCTGGTGCAAATCATGTCCCCTCCCAAGACCTGAGCTTTTTTCATTATCTGTAAGATTAATGGCTTAGAATAGGTGATCCTGAAAGCCTCTTCTGCTTCAAGATCTATAGCCCTAAAATCTTACTTCATCTGAAATAGTCCTGCCCATGCCGGCTAACAGATGAATGGCCTGAGAAAGACTACTCCATGCCATGTCCTGACCCAAGGTCTCAAAAACCCTGGGACATTCCCTTCAGACCCCTTTCCTCTCCTGATCAGGCAGCTCAGTTCTAAGGTCCTTTGGCTTCAAATCCCCTATACCGTGATGCTTTTGTGAGATGCCTATTATTCATTACCAGAAAACATAGAAATTGGAAACTGGGAAAAGGTATTTGAAGAAGCTATGGTATCAACCTACATCTTACAACTAGGACCAGTCACAACTTTATGGTTGAACTGATAGGGCGGCCAATAGATAGAAGAATATATATGATGAGCCAAGAATGAGAAATAGATGGAACTGGACTCCCTAATGCCACATCATGCTACCTCTCTGTTGATTTCTCTAGCTTGGAAAGAAAGATGATGCTTATTAGTGTAGCACCTTGAACCACATGGGTAAAAGGCACTAAACAAGCACAAATTATCTTCCTCATTAGAGTAGGTGAGATCTAATAAAACATCTTAAATTAGGTACAATTTTTGTAGGCTGCCATTTTTTTTTATTCCAGCAAAGGGTTCTAATGTGATTTTTAAAGTTATGTGCTGGGGTAAAAAAAAGATAAAGAAAAGCCAAACCAGGAAACATAACATGTTTATTTTCACATCTCAATATAGCCTACAGTTGGATAAAGAACCAAAAAAAAAGGAGCAAGTGTTGTCTCCCTGGCCCATCGTAATCAATACAATCAGGCAAAGGCATCGCTTAGTTGATAAGTATCACATATGTGGGCATATATATGGTCTAGACTTGTGATTTTACTGGTATAGGATCTTGTCCTGATAAAGAAAACTCCCACCACTAATGAAGATCAAAAGATATGAGATTTAGAGCTGGAAGTGACCTTAGAAGCCATTCAGTCCAATTCTCTGTCTCTCTGTCTCTCTGTCTCTGTCTCTCTCTCACTATTAGAAAACCTATGTCAGAGAATATTTGCACACCTCTGAATAATGGAGGGATAGAGCATTTACAGAAGCAGGGTCATCAAGCCTCCACATGGAATGATAGAAGATATTATGCATCTTCCAAGGAATGGGATCTCATTGGCCAATCTCTCCCCTATTCCATTCATCTATTCATATGCAAGCACACATATGCATACTTTTAACTCTAAAATCTATGATCCCTTTGCTACTTTGAAATTGCATTGATATCTTTTATTTCACCTCATTACTACTCCCTGATGGGAATAAAATATTGTAGCAATGGGGCAGAGGGTAGGCACTATGAAATGATAGCAAGCCAGGATTGATAACTCAGTTTGGGCAGCAAATTAAAGAGTTGTTACAGGCTATAAGGAGCTGTCAGATTTAGAAGTGTGTCCATAAATAATTCATATTTATAGTTTGATAGGTTTGTGATTTCATTGATTTGTATACTCTCTCCAATGGACAGCAGCTCATTTATGCCTTATCATTCTATTTGACTCTTGTCCAAGTCCTCCTATAAATCACTCATTGGTGGCCTTCTTTAAATTAAGCATCTGTGAACTTTTAAAAAAATCAATAATTACATTTCAATATAATGAGTGTCCTTTGTGTATTTTATTTTATGCATTTAGAAACATTCTTTACAGGGATCCATAGGTTTCACCAGACTACCAAGAGCAGGCTAAAAAAAAAATCAAGAACCATTATGCTAAATGAAACCTTGGTGATCTCCAGTTGCTAGTGTCCCCCAAATAGCTTTGAATTCATTTTTCACACCTCTATATCTATATCTATATCTATATCTATGTCTATGTCTATGTCTATGTCTATATCTATATCTATATCTATATCTATATCTATATCTATCTGTACATGTCAACTCTGAGAGAATGTAAGTTTTTTGAGGGCAGTGATCATTTCACTTTTATATCACCAGGACCTAGAATACAGTCTTGGCACACAGCACTTATTAAATGTTTGTGGACTGATTAGTTGTAAAGTTGACATCAATGCTTTTTCCACTATCCCACAGATAAATACTGAGTGTTCAATGCTAGATATTTTGGAAGGGGATGAAGACAGAGGCATGGGACTACAGCCTTTTCCCTCCTAAGTTAATTCAGCACTAAGTTAGATGGGTAGGGAGATATTAAAGGAGAAAAGAACAGGTCACCATCCTATACTTCCTCATATTTTTCTCTAAAATAACCAGGTTGGGGCAATTTTCAGGAACTGAAAAATATTCTAGTTAGCTCTCTAAATCATAAGAATATAGCCATAGAGATAGCTTAGGCAATTTCAAGGTCAGGCAATCAAATGAAACTTCTCAAAGTCTCTGCAGTGTTGATGATTTCCAGACACAGCAATTTACAAACATCTCATTTCATTCTCACAGGTCCGGGAGGTAGGTGCTATTAATAATATTATTAACTCTAATAAATATTAAGTATCTTTGCCATGAAAACCCCAAATAGGGTCATGAAGAGTCAGACAGGACTGAAAACTACTGAAACAACAATAAAATAATACTATTATTAACTTTAAAATGGGGATTTTTTTATGCTTGAGGAAATGGGAGTAGGGAGAGTTTAAAAGGTTTGTCAAGGTCACGCAGGTCAGGTGTGCTTGAGGAGACCAGTGCCTGTCCAAGTCAAGTGTGTCTAAGGAGACCAGATATGAAATCAGGTCTTCCTGACTCCGGGTCTAATGCTCTATCCATTGCCACCTAGCTGTCACAGAGCCAGGTCAGATCCTGAGACAGAAGCATAAAGGCAGCAGACTTTTCAAAATTGTCTGCTCTAACATTTTTATTCCAACAAAGAAACATCCAGGAATAATGTCCCTGTGTTCTGCCTTGGCCAGACCACATGTGGAGTATTGCATTCAGTTCTGAGAGATATAAGGACATTAGCAAGACAGAGGGAGTCCGAAGAAGGGCAATGGGGATGAAGGGCCTTGAGTTGCTATTAAATGACCACTGGTTGAAGAAGGTGAAGATATTTATCCTGGAGAAGTTCTTTCCATTTGGAGATTAGTTAAAGGAAATGGAGTTGTTTAATTAGAGACGACTTGGAGAAAGTGTCACCAAAAGGGGGGGGGGCATTAGACTAGTTCTGTTTGACTAAATTTTGTCTTCAAGTAAAGACTGGATGACTATGTCATCAGATATGTCAGATGTGCCATAGAGGTGACATTTTTGAAAGTTATGGGTCAGACTAGGTGGTCTCAAAGGCCTATTCCAACTCTGAAATTCAGTGATTCTGTGAACTGGTCCCTGTTTTTGTTTGCTTATTTGTTTGCTTGATTTTGCTTTTTATATCATGGAGCCTCCAGCCTGCCTAGTCAACTCCTCTGGCTTAAAACATGTATTGCTCATCCTTGACCACAATATTTGCACTCCCTGGATCAGAGGGCAGGGCTACATCTTTCAGATAACCTGAGATACAACAAGGATATACAGACTTGCTGGAACATTTGATAGACAGGGATGGCATATATTTGGAATTGCCAGCTAGAAGGGACCTAAGAAGATTTCACCTTTTCATTCTACTGATAATGCAGATAAAAAAAGGGTTTAGTAAGTAGCACAGGATTACACAGGCATAATGTCTAAGGAAGGTTCAAAACTCAGGGCTTTCTGAATCTAACTCTAGTGTTCCTTCCCCTTCCTCCCAACTGTGTCTCACTCTACTTCTCTCTTTGCCTACATACTCTGCAAAGAGATGGTAAAGAATCTATTAATTCCCCAGAGTCATGGAAATGGTACTGGATTTGGGACCAAGGGACCCAAGTTGGAATTCTGGCTCTGCCACCAATGTGACCATAGGCCTCATCTGGCCTCGTCTGGAAAATGAAGGAAATGGAGTTGATATCTTCAGTTCCCTTCCAGGCCTAAATCTCTGCCGTGTGAAGTTCTTGGTGACATTTCAGCACATTTCCTCCCTTCTTCTATCAGTATGAACTCAAAGTTCAATACCCCTCAAGAGCTGATGTCTGATGGGCTACCTTCTGTTTCTAGGGCACTAATAGAATTCTCTGCTCCTAAGATGCTTCTCCTTCACTTCCACTCACTTTAAATCATCACCTCTATCCTATTAGGCCCTCCACAGACCCAAACTTAAGTATAAATGACAGGATGGATGCCCTTGTCATCTACAACATGATTCATTTTTAAATTAATATCCAAAAGTTGATAAGCTGAACAGTGTCCAGAAGAGGGCAGCCAAGATGGTGAAGGGAGTCTAGATCATGCTCTATGATAACAGGTTGAAAGTGGGAATGTTTAGCCTCAAGAGAAGAAGATTCAAGGAGCACGTGAGAGTTGTCTTCAAATATTTGAAGACAGCTATTCTTTGGAAAAGTACTTGATCAATTTGGCCCAAGAAACCAGAACAAGGAGCTATGGGTTGGATTTGCAAGGAGGACAATTTCAGCTTGATGTCAAGAAAAGCTTTCTAACTATATGAACTACCTTTACATGGAATGCCTCTCCCCTACCATGGGAAATATTGTTTTCCCCCGGTGGATATTTTTAAGTCTGGCTGACCACTTACCAGGTACATTATAGTAGACAGTCTTATTCATGTATGGATTAGACTAGATGACCACTGAGGTAGCTTCCAAGAAGGAGAGTCTGTGAGTCTGTGGAAATTATACACCCACACACCCACCCACCCACACACACATACACATATATGTTATATCGTATTATATTACATTATATCATATTATGTGTATATATATATATATATATATATATATATATATATATATATACATATATAGCATTTTGGGTTTGCAGAAAACATTGAGGTGGTAGGGGACTCATGATATTCTTTGGGGGCTTCTGGAGGTTAGTGGAGTCACCTGCTTCTTGGATACCATCATATTTTTTATCAGCTTTAGCCAATAATCCTGCCTCTGTTCTTCCCACCTCCTCATGGCTTACACCACTTCACAAGAGATGAGGTATGTTCTACATGGGTTTGATCGCTGGTAAATTCTGCAGCATAAGTGTTTCCTATGGGATCCGGTAACTAAAGCAGTGCCAGGAAAATTCCAGGCCTTCATGGATGGTGTGAAGCATCATGGCATATCCGGGGAAGATGGACTGCTTACTAGACATATTCTCTTGCCAAGTTCCATTCTCAGACCAGTGGTTACACAATCAGGCTTAGCAGGGGTACAAGTTGGGTCAGAAAACTGGACGTTAGCAAACTTGGTTCTGCAGAAAAATTCTCTCAAGTAGTGGATGCTATATCTGGTAAGGAGTATTTAGAGTTGGCATAAATCAATCAAGAAGCAATTATTAGGCACCTAATACATGCCAGACATGGTCCTAAGCACATAAAAGATAATATGACTTTGATGGAGTTGGACTGACAACTTTGACATGGGAGGGCTGAGATGTGAAAATACCACTTGAATGTGTGGGAATGGTACCTGGACCATCTGACTAGGGATAGAGGTCAATTGTTTCAGGGTTAATGCCACTGTTCTCCTACTGTATAGATAATCACAGTTTAAAAGGGCCAAATTAAGCCAAATTTTTGACTATTATGCTTCTTCCTCTAAATAGGTCTAAAATTCCCAAGCCTGTCATGCTGACTTCCTTTGTAACCTGTTTCCAAAAGGAAAAAAAAAATCATAAGCCCTGTCTTCCTAATGTTGGTCCACTTGGGGATAAAATGATTTGGAGCTTTCTTGCTTTCAGAATGGGAGAAAATAAGGACAATAAGATACTGGGGGGATATCAGCTCAAAAAAACTCTGGAGTAATCATTGACTTCATGCCCATCCAGCCTGCAAGCTAAGTGATGAGGTGTTCCAGTGGCAGGAGTTCTTATTTCATAACCTAGCTCTTCCAAGATTATGAAAACAAATGCCACTTCCAGTGGGATGGAGGATTCATTGGTGAAATTCAGTTTAAGAAATATTAGGTGCTGGAAACACAAAGACAAAAAACAATAGCTCCTCCCTTTAAGGAGCTTACCCTGTATGTGAAAAATAATAAAAGGAAGATTTTGTTCAGTCTGAAAAAAATATAAAGTAAGCCTGCTGTATTTGGATATTAGCAAGAGATACAAAGGATGAGTAGGTCTTCAACAGAACTCAAACATATTCTTGTAGATATAGTCTACAAATTACTGTTCAATATACTTTGGCAGCTTATAAAGCAGAAAACATAAATCAAACTATAAAACTTTACCATATTATGTACCTACTACATGCCAAGCAATGTGCTAGGTTCTGGGGATACCAACAGAATGAAACAATTTCTGCTCACAAGGAGTAGAAATTCAAAGGGAATAATACTTTTCCGTACTATAGTCCTACAACATTCCATCATATATAGAAAAGAAACTCTTCAATTCACTTTATGTTAAATACATTAAAAATCTAGTATGTCCCCTTCTATGTTGTTGTTCAGTTATTTCAGTTGTGTCTGGCTCTTTGTGACACCACTTGAAGTTTTCTTGGCAATGATACTGGAGTGCTTTGCCTTTTCCTTCTCCAGCTCATTTTATAAATGAGAAAACTGAGGCAAATAGATGACTTGCCCAGGATCATGCAGCCAGTAAATGTCTGAGGCCAGATCTGACCTCAGGAAGTTGAGTCTTCTTGACTCTAGGCCTGGTACTCCAAACACTGCACCCCCTCGCTTCCCATATGTATACTATTCCCTTCTATATAATATCACAATAAGCCTAATATTAAGGATTTGCCAATACTAAAGTCCTATAATGCTCCTAGAATGAGATTGTCCCAGGTGATGAGCTAGTTAGCCAAGCAACCAGGATTAGACTTTAGGCCACCTAAATGCTAGCTAAATTCTGGAGACTTTTTTTTCCCAAGAAATAGTCACTCCTTGACCATAAACCCTAATATTTCCTGACAAATCTCTCTCAATACTACCGTAGAGTGAGATGAAGAAGTAACATGGCTACTTGTTATTCATAGTCTTTGGTCCATGACATCTCTAGTCTCGCATAAAGTCACTATAACAAGGAAGCATGAAGCAAACAGAGACCAGTACTTCATTTCACCTGGATGACTGGCCAGCAGATAACAGAAACTTTGGGTTTCATTTTCTAATCATTATACATGGGATTGAACTTTTCAAGGGAGAAAGGAATTGATCTGGGTATAGTCGGGAAAGAGAAGGGATCCATGAAAATACTTTCATGGTCTTTGAGATGAATTTTTGATGCCACAAAATTAATTATAATTCTATTACAAGTCTGCAATAATTAGAACAATTGCTTTATTGTAGCAATTAATTTCAATTTCCTTTTATAAAAAGCGAACATTATTTATAGTTGCAAGTTCTTAGAAGTATTCAATCAGTCACTCAACCTTAGTCGGCAAAGGCAGGGAGTCACCTGAGCAACCTTCCAGTGTTCAACACTTTTGTAAATATTTAGGAAGTGAAAAGACCCAAATGCATTTTACAGGTGATTTTATTCTTCCTTTTTTAAACTACTTAAGATTATTGGCATTTAAGTATATATCACATGGGATACTATGCCGGAAGAAATGATGGATATGAGGAGTTCAGAGAAACATGGAAAGATCTGTAAGGACATGGGAAGATTGACAATATGTACAATTTCTACAATAAATGTAAATGAGAAGCACACTAACGGGAACTTAACCTCTGAGTCTTGGTCTTAGAGAACAGAGAACAAAATAGACCTCACCTCTCTAGGCAGATAGATGGGGGACTATCAGGACACAATATGACTAGTAATTGTACCTGCCTGTTTTTCTGAATGTAACAGACTCCAGTTTGAGTACATTTTCCTCCTAGGCTGGGAGAAAGGGGAGGTCTCTCAGCTAATCTCTCTGAGATTTGAAGTTTTTTGCCTTGAGTCTGTGGAGGCTTTAATGTGACCAAGAGGAAATTTGAGAATGACAGAGTAATCAGGAAGAAGGAGGAGATAAAGCCATGGATCACTCTGTAGTTTTGTTGTCTCAACTTGAGAACTTATTTAAAAGATAGACAGAAAGACAGACAGACAGACATACACACACAGCTTTCAGTCCCAGACAACTAAGCTAAGGGTACTTCTTTCTGGCCCCAGGCTATGACAGACCTGATCCAGAAGGCATGTTACTTGTTACAAGAAAAAATCTTCAGAAACCTTGGGAAAACTAGGAAGTAGTTTAGTAGAAAATAGGTATAGAACAGCATCTCACACCGCTTGCCACACTAAGTTCTAAATGGACTCAAACACAGATGACTCTGTGATCTCATCAATTTGAATTTCCTCCAATAATGTCGATCTCAACTGATCTATGCCTACCTACTCTGTACAAGTCTTGTTCATATCTACCCACAGTGTGAAGGAGTCCAGCCAATACTCTGGAGACCTTCCTTGTTTTCTCCGGACACTGTAAGGATACTAGTAGAGTACTTTGTCTGCCATCAGTCTTGCCAAATAACCAAACAAACTTCCATTGTCATCACACAATGACTTGACATCATTGATCCCTCTTAAAGGATCTGTTTACAAAATAACTAAGGAAGGAAAAATATCAAAGGTGAGGGGGGAAAGAGATCTCAAACTTTATTGATACCTTTTAAAAAATGACCAAGAGAGCTTACTGCTGACCTATATAATTGGACATATAGATGCCTTGGACAACTATTTGAAAAAAAATTATGAAAACCATCTATACATGAATCAAGGACATACACAATGAGATTATTAGTGAGGAAAAAGAAGGCTTTCACAATCATTATTCAACAATGGATCACATCACATTAAACAAGCTGAAAAATGTGGAGAACATAAGATCCACTCTCTGTATTGTTTGTAAATTTAAAAAAAGGATTTGAGTCATTAGAACAAAATTTCACCTTATATATCCTAAATGGATATATGACTACATTATAAAAGGCTAAATCATTACCACAAAATAGGTGGAGGAGAGAAAAAGAGCTATCTTTTACAACTATGGCTAAAGTGAGAATTATTACCATTCCCTAAAAGATAAATAGTTGAAAGAGATAGACAGGTTTTATTACTATTATTATCTAAAGCTATTTGCAGACATATGAAAGTTGGTCAAAGTCACTAATGATATGATGAATGAAAATTAAGACAATTAAGACTCACACCCAGAAAAAATGGTAAAATGACAAAAGATGGAAAAGATCAGCATTGTAGAGGTTCTAGGAATGCTAACACACCATTGGTGGAGCTGTGAATTGGTACTACCATTTTGGAAAAGTTTGAAATTATACCAAGAAGTCATTAAATTATGGGTACCCTCTAAACCACAGATTTCAGTGCTGTGAATATACCATAGATTCCATAGATGTATATACCATAGATATTCATAGTAGTACTTTTTTTGTGGTAGCAAAGGACTTAGAATAAAATGGATACTTGTTATTTGGGGAATGTTTAAGCAAATCATACTCTAAGAATATAATGGAATATTGTTATTCATTAAGAAAAATTACTATGAAAACAACAGATAACATGGCAAAACTTTTTACAAAATAATGCAGAAATAATACAGTAAACAGAACTGAGGAAATAAAATATATAACAGTTATGATTTGTGATTTTTAAAATGGCAAAAGGAAGTCAAATAATGTGTAATTGTAAACAGCACTCTTGCCATTGCAAAAAGATGAGGAAATGTACCTCCCTCCTTTCACTGGTGAGGTGGTAGCCATGGAAGTGGAATATTACATATGTTTTCGGATGTAACCGCATCAGATGATTTTATTTCCTTATTGCTCTATCACGAGAGAATGCCCACTGGTTGGTTATAGGAAGTATACCTAAACATGACTATGATGTTACAAAAAAGGAATAGATGGAAAGTATTTAGATAAATATATACATCGTATATGTATATAAGTGTATATACATATCGATCAATCAATGAATATTTATTGAGCTCTAATTATATACCAGGTACTGAGCCAGGTGCTGGAGATACAAGTACAAAGAATGATATAAACTCTATTTGTAAAGAACTTAACATTCAAATGGAAGAGTCAAGTACCTATGAAATATATAGAATATAAATATAAAGTGAATAAAGACAAATATGTACAAAGTAGTTAAATAAAAGTTAGACTTTTTCTGTTTCATGACATTTAACTTAGTAAAACATTGTATAAAAGAAATTTGATGTCCAGAAAGCCTGGTGAGCCTTTTTTGTTCTTTAAAAGCTAAAAAAGTAAAATAAAGGAAACAACAGAGAAGTCATGGTTTGCCAAGACAAAATGGAATTCAAGCCCCAAGCAATTTGAGCTCAGTTTAAAAATTAAAACCTACCAAGTCAGAACAAATACTCCGCCAACACAAAGGACTCAGCAATGTTCATAAAAAGCTCCAAATTGCTATCTGGAAATAATATCCCCAGTGGACAAAATTCCCTTTCCCCCCCTTATTTCTCCCCCACAGCTAAATTACAAAAAAAAAGCATGATTCATGAATATAAATTCTTCTTGGCTTATTAAATCATATGCTGGAATATTCATTCCAGGACCCTAGCCAAATGAGAATACATAGATAATGATGATTTTACAAGAAGTGGTTCCAATATTCAGGCTTTCAAGATTGTCAAATGAAAGGCACCATAAAAACACAAAGTGTTATTATTTCAAACACCCAGGAAAACTGCAATCAATGATTAGCCATAACAATTAAGCCAACAATAATACATCTGGAATAAACTCTACGGTAATATGTAATTCATGCTTAATAGTTCAAATTAATTCACCACGAAGGGGTTTAGACAGACAACTTAGGAGTTAGATGGCACCAAAATTCCCATTATTTTCTACTTCAAAAGATGTTATAAAAAAAAAGGAGGAACTAAATGAGGCTGCAACTGGGGGAAATGGTAAATGGGAGGCCTCTTAGAAGACCTAAGAATGAGAAATATTGTCACGTCCTCCAAGAAGGTCCTAAGAAATACCCGAGAATTACAGACAGGGAACTAAGAAAGTCTGGATTTGGAATCAGAGGCTCTGGCTTAAGATTTCGCCTCTTCCACTTGCTACTTGTGCATGTGACCTTGGGCAAGTTGCTTGAGTCCTCTGGCCCTCGGTCTCCAGATCTATGAAATGAGGTAGCTGGCCTAGTGGCCTTTGAAGCCCCCTTCCAGCTCCATCCTATGAACCATTTTTCAAAAAGTAAGAGCATCTTCATGCTCCATACTCTCAGTTACTTATCAGGCCATTTTTGTTCTACACAGGTTCTAAAAGGGATTGAGGAATTAACAAAACAAAGAAGTGATATTCGTGTGGCAGGCAAAAAGACCCAATTGATTCAGTAATCTCAATGACAGTGCTGGCCCCCACTCACCACTGAACAAATTCACCAAATACCATCAATCTTCCACTTTATCCAGTTCCTCTAGATATTCTCTAGGTGACTTAACTAAGCAGCTCTTTAATAGCCAGTGAAAACACTTAGATAGATTTGATTCTTATTTATATTTATCATTAATAAATAGCTAAATGCCTATGAGATACAGGGCAGCACATGGAGTGAACGCTGTACCACGTTTTCTTTTAATTCCCGTCTCATTTTTCTCCTTTTCCAAAATTTGGCTCAATGTTATTATATAACCTAGAAATTTAGCATGATAGTTACAAGATACTCATTTTGATATAGATCTGTTTTGTGTTAGAAGGGGCAGAAAAGTACTTTTGCAAAAAGAAAAAGACTTGTATTAACAGGTAACAAATGTAAGTTATTGGCTCTTGGTAGGTGAACTTCTGATACCTAAAAGATATAGGAAAAAAAAAAACCATAGTGCAATAAAAAAAACAAAACTCTGCCAAAATATGTGTTTAAAGAAATACAGTTTTCAGGTGCTATTTGAGTAGATTTTATCAGAAAATGAACTGTGGTATAAATACAAAGACTTAAATAACTTTGTAAGAGTGATTCCATGTATATGTGAACAGTTTAGTGGTTTAAAAGAAAAGAAATTTTACTTTTTGAAGTGGAAAAATGTGAGTACAAAGAATCACAGATTCAAGGGCACAAAACAACTCTGTGATTCTTGATTAATTGGAGACAGCCTCACTGAGCAAAAGCACCAGTTTCAGGTACTGCTCTTGAGGTTCCTCAGAACTGCATGGTACCCTCTTCTGACCTCTCTCTTTTGAGAGAGGAAAGCAGAAAAGGAAAAGACAGATTTTGTAGCTGCTATGTAGGGATAGACATTGACATTTAATTTGTGCCACAAAATCTTTCTGAGTGAATAGTTGGCTAGATTTCGTATATACTGCACAGAGATGGCCAGCCTTATGGGTTTATTCAAATTGAGAGGTAGTTATTTCTTAATAGCTCTTTTTTTTTAAAAATTATTCATTTATTTATTCATTCATCCTTCCATCCATCTATCTATCGATCGATCTATTTATTTATTTTTAGTTTACAACACTCAGTTCCACAAGTTTTTGAGTTCCAAATTCTCTCCCCCACTCTCTCCTACTCCCTCCCCCCAAAATGGTATATAATCTGATATAGGTTGTACATATACCTTCACATTATATTTTCACCATAGTCAGTTTGTCAAGAAGAATTATAACCAATGGAATGAACCATGAGAAAGAAGAAACAAAATGAGAGAGAGAGAGAGAGAGAGAGAGAGAGAGAGAGAGCGCAAATAGTTTGCTTTGGTCTGCATTCATACTCCATAATTCTTTCTCTGGATGTGGATAGCTTTTCCCATCATGAGTCTTTTGGAGCTGTCTTAGAACTTTGCATTGCTGAGAAGAGCCAAGTCTATCAAAGTCAGTCATCACAGATACCATGTGTCTGTAATCATGTATAATTTTCTCCTGGTTCTGCTCCCCTCACTCAGCATCAGATCATATCAGTTTTTCCAGGTTATTATGAAATCCATCTGCTCCTCATTTCTTAAAGCACAACAGTATTCCATTATATTCATATACCACAACTTGTTTAGCCATTCCCCAATTGATAGGCAACCCCTTGATTTCCAATTCTTTGCCATCACAGAAAGAGCTGCTATAAATATTTTTGTACATACAGGTCCTTTTAACATTTTTTAAGGGTGATGGTAACTTGAAAGAATTTGTAATTCTTTACTATCAAATGATTTGCTATTTGTAAAATAGTATAGTGTCTGGTCCATAGTAGGTACCTCCCCCAATTATTTGCCTTACTGCAAATAGTTATGTTAAAGATCTAAAAGTCATCATCATTTTGAGTGACTGATCTGTGTACATGGAAATGCTCTGGTGGGGGTTCCAGAGCAGCACTGAGAGAATTTTACTACAGTTATTTCTTCCACATCACAGGGGTCAGGGGTAAAGCCTTCCATGATCTGGAAAATCTGCAAAAAAAGTTTTGTCCCTCTTTTCATAGCAAAGAAGTTTGAATTTTTTCTTTTTCTTTTATAGGGTGTTTACAGTACCTTATTGTAAAATTTGAGTAAAGTATTTGGTCATGGGCTCTGTGTCATCTGCTGGCATTTACATATCATCTGTACCTTCTGCAAAATTTTCCCCAAATTCCCATTTAATTTCTTAAGCTGACATATGACATATTGAGATCTCAATGAGGAAAGTCACGATGTGGAAGGGATAACTGTATAATCACATGGTGATCCTCTGGGAACCCAATATGAAAGCACAAAGAAAAAGTAGGTGTTAGCACACCCACAAGAAATATTCTAGGCACTTCAGAAAGGGTGAAGACACACCCATGAATGCACAATCACTTATATAGAAGTCCTCATGACAAGGGCAGTGACTTTAACTCAGCATTGTACTTTTTTTTTTTAGCATTGTACTTTTTCTCTTAAAGGCATCAAATAAATTTTCACTGAATTGAATTGAATCAATTGGACATTGGGGGTTCTTTTTAGTCACCTGGAAGAGAGAGGTTGATGGCAACTCTGCCTCACTTAAACCCAATCCACTCTGAAGTCAAGATATCACCTTATGATGTCACTGGTCCTCTTCAAAAATAAAGGGCAAACAACAATCAGAACTAGGAATTTTCTTCTGTCTGTGAGGGAATATTCATTGGGGAAGGGAATGGAGTTGGGAAATGAAGGCTAATGGGAATTTTGAATATCGAATAATGTTAGGAATTTATGTGTGCCATATTCGTGGTAAGTGAATACATAAAAGCAGAATTATTAGAATTCTTAGATTATTAGAATTCTTATCAGAATTATTATAATGCTAAAGACAGCCTTCTCTCTCCCCTTGCTATTCCCTTCCATAACCGGAATGTTCTCCTGACTTTCCTTCATCTCCAAAAATCCCTAGTTTCCTTTAAAGTTTTGCTAAGGATACTGCCTCTTACAAGAACTCCATCCAAATATCTCTCTCTCTGTCTCTGTCTCTGTCTCTCTCTGTCTCTGTCTCTCTCTCCCCCCCTCTTGAAATTGCTTTATATTTACTTGTCTCTGTACACATTGTATCATTGTTGGCAGAAGGTAAGCTCTCTGAGGGCAGAGAAAGTTTTTTGTTTAATCCTTTTGTATTTGTAACCCCAGTACCTAGTACATATCTTGCAGTCACTCAACAAGGACATATTAAGTATTGCCTATGTTTCAAACACTAGATACACAAAGAAAGGCACATAGCGGGTATTTTTAAAATTTCTGGTGAACTGGATTGAGCGAGACCAGACTGAATTAGCAAAATATATTCCCAGTTCTGGTTAAAGTTGACACTTAATGGTTAATATCCACAAGTCAGAAAACCATCACTCATGACTATGCTCATGACTCAATAGGTTTTGTCAATACTCCAAAAATTGCATTAGTGACTAACTGATGGAGTGAGTCAATTAAAACTGGATTAATCCAGATAAAAAAGCTAGCTACTTCCAATTGGAGACTATATGAATCCATTACAATAGATGTTATTAATTTTCCCCAATGCTTGTTCCTTCTTAATGCATGGTAAATGGCTAGGGCTGATAACCAGGAAAGAAGAGAATTGGGTAGCATGTTAAGACCTAGCTCTGTTTCCTCAAAGAACTAAGTGTTTACTATTTAAGTGAAGACAAAGATGGCAATGCCAGATGAGTTCAGAAAAAGAATGGAGGAGAAATCTGAAGCTGAAGCTTCAGTGGTCCTTCTGTCCTGTGCCCTGGTCAGACATCATCCTTGAGGATAATGTTCCCTTTTAGAGGCCACTGTTTAAGAAGGAAATTTGCAAATCTGGAGAGTATTCAGAGAGGGGTTTTGAAAGGCTTTAGATTCATGCCATATGAATAAATGAAGTCTTTATTAAGCACTTACTACATGCACAGCACTGTGCTAAGTGGTGGGGGTGGGGATACAAATGGAAGGAAGAGCTGGGGCCAGCCCTTCTCCCAAGGAGCTTACATTCTCATAGAGGAGTCAACATATATGGAAATTTTCAGCTGCAAATCAGATGGAAAGGTCTCATGGTCTTTAAGGTGTAGCAGGAAGGAAGAGGCTATGACTCTTCTTTCTCATCATTTCCACTGATAAAATCATATTTGTTTCTGCTGTGAAACCATTGGACAGTGTCAGGGACTTTGGTGACAAGAACTTTCTTTCCTGGGTCTTCAATAGATGTGGCTGTAATACCTGAAGGAGTGCGCATTTAGGGTTAGAGTTGGGAGGCGGAAGGCAGGAAGGTTAGGGTTAGGGTTAAGGTTCCATGGGGGTGACTTCCAAGGATAATGGCTGTGGGCACTGGGCTGTGAGCATGGCTATTCCCAAGACTCTTAGGTTCAAAATTCTGGGCTCTGCCCGTTGGGCTTCAAGGGGAAATTGTGGCCAAGGGAGTGGTGAACTGACTTACCTGGCACGTGTTGTAACCTTGATGTCCCTTAGGGTGACTTGCTGCTTATATGAGAAACACTTGGAGGAATCGGGGCTGTTTAGCCAGGAGAAGGGAGGACTAGGAAAGAACAAAGGGGCTGTCTTGAAGTGTCTAAGGAACTACCCCTTTTGCTCAAGAGGTCAGAACCGGCCACGGGTGGAAGTGTCATGGAGGCAAATGCCCCAAATTGTCTCTGTCCTGAGATAGTATCCCAGCTTCCCCTTCCCAACTGAGTTAGGTTAAGGTGGTTCTGTTCTCTGAGTCTTGCTCCTCTGATTCTTGGCACTGCCTTTCTCACAACACCATGCTGCCTACCTAGCCTCAAAGAATTTGGAGAATGTAAAAGACCAATGAGGAACATCGGGGTCAAGTAGTGTGAGGCTATTGACAAGCCAGGCTTTCCTTCCACCAGCTGAGACTCTCTCCAATATACATATAATAACTGGTTCGGTCAAATACCACTCAGAAGTTTATTTCCTACCAACACACAAAATCTCTGCATCTCCCCTGAGATTCTCGGGGCTGTATGAACAAGCACAGTGGCTTGAATTTAGTGAGCAACGTCTTATCGTTTTAAAAATGAAAACCAAGAGAGAGAATGCAGAAAACAATTTCTTCTTCTGTTTCCCATACTGGAAAAGATGGATCCTTTTAAGTACAAGAAGAAAACACATAATGTAATAAAAGCTCAAAATCATGAAGGTCCTGGCTCCCTTCACTCTCTCCCTATATTCAGGAAGCTACAAAGTAATACGGGGTTCAACCCTTGAGAAAAGCCAATATATTAAACTGTTAATACTTTTTAAAATATATCTATTTTAACTGAGAAAAAGGAGAAGGAGATAGACAGTTTAAAAAATGATGATAAGACTAATCCACCTACAGGCAATTGAGATAGATAGAGACTTTTGTGGTGGATAATTCCATTGTAGAGTCTGCCTGGCCCAAGACCTCTATCAACATAAAATGCCAACAGAACGAGCATTAGAGGAGACTGAAGATAAGTCACCCCATAACAATAGGAGGGAAACTTCAAAGAGGCCCTTGGGAGAGTACCTGGTACCATCTTAGAATATTATCTTGGTTAATTTTATAACTTGAAAACTGGTCAAGTGCTCTGACTAAGGAAAGATTGAAATAGGTATGCTAACTGCACAACTGAATATTTGAAGAATAATACAGTCCTCTGAGGGGACAAACTATGTTTAATGGGAAGAACACTGTATTTGGAGTCCAAGGATCTGGGTTTGTGTCCTGGCTTGACCAGTTACCCAAGTCACTTCATCAGACTGGAGGAAGGAAGGAAACAAGTATTTATTAAGTGCCTGCTGTCTACAAGGCACTGTGTTAAGCCCTTGACAAATATTATATTGCTCCTAGGCATAAAATGAGGTATAAGTGTTATTGTCATGGGGTATTACAATAGGATCCCAGATCATAGGATTATAGGTCTAGAGATGAAAAGGACTTTATGGGGCATCAAGTCTAACCTTCTATTTTACAGAAGAAGAAACTGAGGTCTAAAGAAACCATATGGTTTGTATAGGGACACATGGGTCCCTATGAGTAGCAGAGTGGGGTCTCAAGCTCAGATGCTGTGACTCCAAGTTCACCCGATTCTGCACAGGATCTGTGATTTTGACAGGATAGCAAATTCCTTGAGTTAAACTGCTTCCACTACCTCAGATGACAACCCTGTCTGCGATTTAGTAAACACGTCCTAAATAGCTACCTGTAGGCCAAGTAAGTGACTCGTCCAGAATCACCCAAATGTTAAGTGCCAGAGACCACAATGGACCTCATGTTTTCCTAACTCCTACTCTAGGATTCTACCTTTCCTCAATGCTGCTTCTATTTTATCTGCATGATGAAATAAAAGGCAATCTGTCTGGCTCATTTCCAGGCAAAGGCTTGCTCTAGGGACAAAGTTCTTACACGTGGTTGGAGGGTGGGGGGTGGGGGAGAAGGGCCAAAGAAGACTAGATATCTAAGATAGACACTCCCCAGTTCCTACCTTCCAGTAACAGCCAGTAGTGAACCTTGCAAGGTTTAACAATGACTGAAGGGTCACCTTTACTTAGTCCCTACAGGACAAACTTGGCCCTCTGATAGACAGGCTCATGGTACCTTGTAAAACATACAGCTGAAAATAAAAAGTTAATGGATTCAAATTAGTTGGTGAATAAAAAAATTCATAACGGAGTTGTGTTACATTTATCAAGCATCAACTCAGAGCAATTTGGAACAGCTGAGACAGCTGAAACCGCCAACACCAAGATTTACGATGAAAAGCCAATTACTTTTAACTACAAGCCACCTTACTGGCATTTATTAAAGCTACTGCTCCTTAAATGTGAGAGAAAGCACATGTAGATGTGTTGATTTATCATTCATTTGTAAATGACAAGAAAAAAAATTACTTTTCAGAGACTCCATGCCTTTAAAAACCCCATCTATAGTCAGGTAGAAACTGCCAGATAACAAAAGAAGAGCTCATGGGAAATGTTGGCAGCTCAGGAAGCTAAAATGCCTAACTTTTGCATAACTTTTGGAAGTCAGATCTAGACTCTGGTCCTGGATCTCCCACTGCATGACCTTGGAGAAGTCATTCACTTTCACAGTACCTCTATTCCATTTTTTTTTGTAAATGAGAGATAAAAATAGCTGCGTTACCTACTTCACAAAGCTAGAGTGAAGATGAATTATGATCAATTCCATCCTTCTGAAGAGGCTAGGTCACGGAGTGGTTAGAGCTGGCCTTGGAGTCAGGAGGACCTAGGTCCCAGTCACACCTTGGACACATACTGGCTGTGAGACCCCACACAAGACACTCAAGTCCTCAATGCCCCCTGCAAGCTCCCCAAACTAAACTGCCGAACTAATGCAGTGCCTTGTACATAAGAGACACGTAATAAATATTCATTGAATAGGACTTCCCTATAGCAATGGTGTCACAGTTCAACATCCCCCCCCGCCAAAAAAAAAGAATAATTCACTTACAAAGATTAAATCCTTGCCATGTACTAAGCAAGCACTGTGCTAATTAATGGAAGAAATAAGATTGGATAGAGGCAGCTAGGGGGCGCCATCATGCACAGACTGCCGGGCCTGAAGTCAGGAAGACTCATTTTCCTGAGTTCAAATCTGGCTTCAGACATTTCCTAGCTGTGTGACCCTGGGCAAGTCACTTAACCTTATTTGACTCATTTTTCTTATCTCTAAAATGAGCTGGAGAAAGAAAAGGCAAACTGCTCCTGTATCTTTGCCAAGAAAACTCCAAATGGGGTCACAAAGAGTCAGACAGGACTGAAAAATGACTGAACTGAAAAAGATCAGATAAGGCAGGATCCCTGTTCTTATGGAATTTACAGTCACAGCAGCATCATCAATTTAGAGTGGGAAGGGGCCTAGGGCTCACCTAGTCTGACTCCCTCATTTTAATGGTGAAGACATTGAGCCCCAAAGAGGTGAAATATTTTGCCTAAGTTTCCACAGACAAGTGGCCAAGGTTCTTAACTGATGACTCCATCATTCTAAGAAGATAAGGCTTCTTCTTCTTCAAGGAGGCATGCCTTCATTGGTTGGGGTACCTCCAACACCAATGCAATGTGAAACCCTTCTGCAAATTCTTGGATGATTTTCATGGGTTGTTGTGGACACTGATAAAAACCCATCACTGAACAGACCACTGCCTAACAGTATTCTAGGGCCTGGTGTCATGTAAGGGACATATCAGGTGCTCAGTAAATGTCTGTTGATTGTATCACATATTGGTCAACCTTCCGTTGATTCTTTTTTCTTTTTTTTAACTTACGATGGTCCTGAAAATACAGACATGAAGTCTATGGCTAGGTCTATATTCAAAGCCTTTCCTATTTGGAGGAATTGCCAGACAATGTGATCCTTATTGGTTATAGCAAGGGAAGGAGGGCCAAGAGTAAATCAGAGATCAAGTGTTGGCTCTGATTAAACACAGGATGTTAGAAGAGCAGGTTTAGGGAAGGAAGGAAGATAACTGGCTTGGCTTTGGTTATGGGATCATAGATCCAGAATTGGAAAGGACCTCCAAGGCCATCTAGTACAACCTTCTCATTTTAGAGATGAGGACACTGAGGCCCAGGGAGATTAATGATTTGTCTAAGGTCACACTGGTATAAATGGCAGAGGCAAATTTTGAACCTGGGTCCTCTGACCCCATATCTGATGATTGTTCCACCGTGCCATGCTCTGGCTTGTTGAGTTTAAGATGGTGGCAGGGTATTAAGGTAGAAATGTCTTATAGATAGCTGGAACTGCAGTCTGGAGGCTTGGAGAAAGGTTAGGGCTGAAGATACAGACTTAGGAGGCATCTGCCCAGAAGTGATGAAATTGTGAAAGTGAGTCAACTGACCAATGGAGGATTCACCAGGAACTGATTAAATGCCTACTGTGTGCCAGCCCAAGAGCATGGAATGAGTGAATGAAATGACAAAAAAAGAACTGAAGATGGTAGACGACTAAGGAAAACCACCATGCTTTTTCTAAGACTTAGTTCAAGCATCATTTTCTACATGAGGCCTTTTGGGAATCCCTCTCAATGCTTGCACCTGTAATCCCCAAAACTCCTTTTATTAAATTTTGATTTTTTTAGTATATGCTTATAAATGTATGTGCTGTCACCTCCATTAGAATGGAAGCCCTTTGGGGGCAGAAACGGTCCTGATATTGTCTCTATATCCCCAGAGCCCAGCACAGTGCTCGGCCCATGTAGGTAATTAATAAACACTGATGGAATCTAGTAACCCATTCTCAAAATCTCAGTTGTCCTTGGCCTTTCCCTCTCCCTCCAAATCCCATAAGATGTCCCATCCTTCCATCTCTGCCTCTGCCATATCGGCCGCTGGGATCCACCAACTCTTATTGCTGTTGCCTTGGTGTTGAGCCTTGTTATCCTATACTCTTCAGTGGTCTCCCTGCTTCCAACAATCGCCATCTCCAAACCAATCCTTCACACCAAATCCTCTGTTTGGGTTCAAGAATTCTTTACAACCTGCCCCTTCCCATTTTCCTTATGCTGTACTCCATCCCATCTCACCTATGATCAAACAATACTGGCCTTGCTTCTAGTGCATGACCGCCCATCTTCCAACTCCCTGAATTTTCACTGGTTGTTCCTCATGCCTACCTATAATGCTCTCCCTCCCACCTGTCAGCTTCTCTGGCCTCCTTCAACAATCACTTCTTTCCACTATTTTGCGAGAGGAGTATCCTGGGTTCTTTCCCCATTCTCCCCTCCCAACTATTAATGCTTTCCTGGTGAATTTACAGAGTATATATCCTATCTGTATATAGGTGTTTGTATGTCATATCCTCCGATAAAGCGGGAGCTCCATGAAAGCAGGGACCATGTTTTTGTCCTTCTGGGCATCTCCAGCACTCACTTGGAACATAGTTAAGTGCTTAGTAAAGGCTTGTTGACCAAATGATGGACAACTGCCAGAGCAATCATTCTAATGCTGATTCAGTCACTCCCCTGCTCAAAAAATGTTCAGCAGCTTTCCACTGCCGGCCAGAGAAATAGAGACTTCTTAGACAGGCATTCAGAGTGCTGGAAAACCTGCTTTCAAACTACTTTTTCAAGCTCGGTTCACAGCTCTCCCCCTCACTTACTCTGTTCCATCCAAATGGTATTACTCATTATTATCTTTATCCTTTTTCCTCCTACCTCGGTGCATTCCTTGAACGGAATCTTTCTCCCTCTCCGCTTTCTTAATGTCTACGTCAAAGCCACCTCAACTGCAGTCATGTTACCTTCTATGGCGTGCACAGCTACAAGTCATTACTTACTAACTCAATATCTCTCTGACTGCCCCAACCATTTTCTGGCTTGTCATTCATATATATATATATATATACATATATGTGTGTGTGTGTGTGTGTGTGTATATGCAAGTATGTGTTTACATACACATATACAATATACATATATACATACACACATATATGAATACATTTTCACAAATGGATTACAAACTCCTAGACAGTAGGAACCAACCACATCACCTTTCAACTCTGAGGCTACAGAGCCTTGCTCATGCTAGGCATTTAATAAATGACACTTGAACTGGGGACAGAACCTTAGGTAACACCAACATTTAATGGGTCAGGAAGAGAAAAGAAGGCATTTGTGACATGTTTAGATGGCAGTTTCCATGGGAAAAGATCTAGGATTTTTTAGTTTCTTTGTTTTCTAGTTTCTTGTATCTGTCTGGGACTAAATGGCCTCTGAAGTCAATGAGTCAGTCAATAAATACTTGTTAAGCACCTATTATGTTCCTGGCACGGTACTAAGTAGTGTGGTTACAAAAATGATAAAAAGTACCTTCTGCCCTCAAGGAGATCACAGTCTAATAGGAGAGACAATATGCAAACAACTATGTACAACCACTGTATAAACAGTATAAATAGGAAATAATCAACAGAGAGAAGACACTAGAACTAAGAGGGACAAGGAAAGATGTCCTGCTGAAGGTGAGATTTTTTAGGTGGGACTTGAAGGAAGTCAGAGAGAGCAGAGATGAAAGAAGAAAGCATTCCTGGCATGGGGCACAGCCAGTACACACGCCCAGTCAGGAGATGGAATATCTTGTTCAAGGAAGAGTAAAGAGGCCATGTCACTGGATCCTAGACCCAATTCTGAGATTCCATGATTTTATGACAATATAATTTAAATTAACAAATCATTATCGAGCAGCTTGGATGGATAGTAGACTGGACCATGCACTGGAGAGGCTAGAAAAAAGACATGGCTGGAATCTCGTTTCAGGGAGTTTACAATCTATTAGAAAATGACTTAGTAGAACTTTCTCTGAAAAGGCTACTGGTACTCTACATATTTAAAATATTGTTTTTTTTAAATTACCCAAATATTCAGAAGAGGAGGGAAAACACTGTTACTAAACAAAACTTCCCAGTCCAACTGAATTCTTTCGTATGGAGGAGGTAGTCAACAAATGTATATCGGGGACACATAAAAGCCACTTGGAGACATCTTTAAATAAACAGCAAGCAACAGATTTCCAGTGCCCTTGCCTGGCCAGGGATCTAATTTATGCCACTCTGCCACAGCTGCATCAGTATCCCATTAAACATTCAGTCTCCTTGTTAATAAACCACATTATGAGCCCGATGTATTGTCTGGATAAAAGGCATTGTCAAAAAAAAAAGCCCCGCTACCACATTATTACTGAAAATGCAGAATGTAATTAGTATTCCACTTTGCATAAGCCACAGGCTTCCAAAAATGCAGCTAGAGTCTTAATTAATAAACAAGGATTGGGCCACGACCATTTGCACTCATCTCAATTTTATATTGTAACGAAAGGGCACTGTTCAAATCCAGTTTACAAATATCTAAATTCAGGCGATCCGAGGGGGAAGACAATCTAAACACAGAGCCTCAGAATTCCATGTTGCTAATAGCATTGTGTTCACCCAGCAACAATAGCAAACTATTAACTGCTGGGATATAAACCAGCTTGAAAAATGCTCTGAGCGCGATGGTGATAACGTTGTGTCTCAGCGGTATTACATAGTGTAGTTCTTCTATTTGTTCCTATGCAATTCCCTTTTAATGGCTGGAGACGCCAGGCTTGGCTTTTCATATCTCAGTAAAGCCCTAAATTGTGACAGAGAAGCTCATTTGAGCTAGTGAAAGAGAAAGAAAGAAAAAAAGGGAAGAAGGAAGGAAGGAAGGAAGGAAGGAAGGAAGGAAGGAAGGAAGGAAGGAAGGAAAAAGAGGAAGGGAGGGAAGGAGGGAAGTAAAAAAGGAGAGAAAGAAAGGAAGGAAGGGAGAGAGGGAGAAAAGGAGAGAGAGAAGGGAAAGAGGAAGGAGGGAGGGAAGGAAGGAAGAGAAGTAAGAAAAAAAGAAAGAATGAAAAGGAAGGAGGGAAAATGGATGGTGCATTGCAATGCTATGTGGCTACACAAGATCCTTTTATTTGTATTTCCAGGTGGCTTTTATTGATTTAGACCTAAAACCGCCAGAAGATGGCTGTGAGAATGTTGAGCTAATATTAGGAACATAATATCAACTATCCCAGTTTATGAGGCTGCACTAAGGGTCCATTTGCATTGAGCAGCACTCACCTGATCCCAGCCACTCGTCCATCCTGGAAGCTGCCATATATGGCATCATTGCCCTTAGGCTCATGGTACTTGACTTGCCCTGGCAACCAGTTATAATGGTGGTGGGGGGGAGGAACCAGCAATGGACAAAAGAAGAAAGAGACCCTGCTACTTGTGTTAAAATGCAGATCACATGAAAAACCCCAGCACTGAAAAGGGAACAGAGTGCTGAGCCTTTTCCAAAATATGTTGCTGTGGGAACATGATAATTTGTCAAACAAAGCCTATGCTAGGGCTTACCTGAGTATGGGGAAAACACAAAGGGTTTCAAGATTGTTACTGTTCAGTGATGGGTGGTGGCCAATGAAATGGCGTGGCCCCCACTCAGCGGGTTCAGATTCTTTCACTCTTCACCAGAGAGTCAGCAAAAGATTACCTGTGCTGGAGGACTTGTTTGTGGGAAGTAGAACCAAGGACAGAGAAGAGATCCCTAATAACCTCCTGTTTCCTACGACTGCCTTTTAGGTGTGTGTATGCGTGCGTGTGTGCGTGTGCATACATATGTATATGTATATATCAAAATCCATATTGCTATATGAATAAGTGTTATATAAAAAGGCATATGTATATGAATGTGTATATATACACATATATGCCTTTTGTTTTATGTTATTAATATATGTGTATGTATATATATATATTATGTACCCACATATATACATATATTATGCCTTTCATGTTGTTCATATATTAATATATATACTTGTGTCTATATACATACCTGTATCTCTATGTATATGCATGCATATATATATATATATATATGTATATGTATATATATATATATATATATATATATATATATCTGGATATCTATATCATACCCCAACTAGGTAACTTGGGGGGAGAGAGGGAGCCTAGATCTATGATTACATCTATGCATAGAACTCCAGGAGAGGAGACTCCCCCTACCAGCTCAGATGAGCAGCTGTTCTAGAAATCAGAGCCTTCAAGAATGAAATAAAAAGAAAGCCACAGTAGCTGCACATGTGACTTTCCACAGCCACAGCCTCCATCTCTTGACCAAAAGAAAGGATTTTCAACCCTAATTTTTCAACATCTATTTAACTTCTCTCTCTCTCCACTACAGATAAGGTAATAGGACTGGGATTAATGACTTCCTGTCCAGTGAAGACAAAATCCAGAGTCTCCAGGAAGGGGCAGCGCCCAGAATTTCTCAGTGGAAAGAGCTCTGCATTTTGGAAAGAGGAAAATCTCTGCTTTACTACTTACTCACTACCTTTGTGATCCTGGACAAGTAAATGGACCCCTCTGAGCTTCACTTTCCTCTTCTGGAAAATAAAGGGGTCTGACTAGATGACCTAAGGGGTCTTTTCCAGCCCTAACATTCTCTCTTCCAATTTCCCTTTCAAGTTCTAGATTGATGATCTGATGAGTTTATAAAAATGAAAATCTGCCAATGATAGGAAATGGTGGGGCTCCACTGCCCACTTTACTGATCAGAAAAACAACCCTCTTGCCTACACTTCTCACTTTTCTATAGCCTTTACCTAGCGAAGTCAGGTATCCTTCCTGGGTCTCAGTTTTCCACTCTGCATAATGGGGAGGTTGGACCAAAGCTAAATCTATGATCTCAGGAACCTCTGAGAAGACAATGTTCTTGATGGCTTTGTTGCATTTCTGCTATTAGGAATACTTTAGAAGGAAGTCACCCTGAGAAGTCTTCAGAATTCAGAGCCAACCTCAGCTACTGAGGAAATTATTCTGTTGTTATTCCATCTAAGAGATTCCCACTGGAGGAAGGGCCCAGAGCAGGCTCTAATTCTCTGGATCTTCCTTCCATGTCTTAGCTGGCTTCTCTATCTACTCCTGTGTCCCCTTCTTCTATTGGTGAATTCTTCCTAGAACCTCTACTTGGGGGAAGGGCTCAGACCAAACATTCCACTCTCTCCAGGCTTCACACTTGTGCTCCCACAGATACCTCCTCTTTCAACCATGCCCTGTTTGGCTCCCCTTTTGTATGCTGTCTTCCCCCACTAGAATGTAAGATCCTTGAGAGCAGGGGCTGTGTTTCTATTTTCCTTGAATTCATATCTGTAGAGGTTAGAATAGTGTCTGGTACAGGATAAGTACTTAACAAATGCTTGGTGTCGCTGTCATTGCTGTCAACTACATAGAGCCTCTTCTCTCTCTCTCTCTCTCTCTCTCTCTCTCTCTCTCTCTCTCTGTGTGTGTGTGTGTGTGTGTGTGTGTGTGTGTGTGACTGATGTTTAATCAAAGACTTTCATGGGGCTGAAACATGAATGAAAAACTAGAAAGAAATGAACAGATCCACTGAGATTGGACTTCTGGCTCTGATGGAGCCATGACTTCCTTAATGTGGATACCTCTCCAAATCCATCCACACTGCTTCATAGTGGACAGTAGATACTTGTCCATATTCTCTCATGAATCCTTTCCAATGGCTCAGACACCTTCCCAACAAGCTGGAGTCCTTTCTCTAGATTTATCTATTGACATACATGTGTATAGACATGCATGTACTGATACTGCATGGCTATCAGATGCTCAAGAGGGCTTCTACCAGTTATCCTTCCATCTTTCCATAGTACTCGTATGTACGAAAACACACACACATATTCATGGCAGTATAATGCATATTCATATGTTTATGTACATGTATATGCTCAAGTATATATCTACACCACACACATATGTAGTATTGTGTACATTTGTACATGTTACCACATGTATATACATATTTACATTGTACATATCTGCATACAAAATGTATATGCACATGGTATGTACTTATATGTACACTTAAAGATGCACATTAGCACATTACATAGTGGAGCATGCACTAGAGCTGATCTCTGTCTGTCCCAGTACCTTCCCTCTGTTGATTCTCTCACTTGTGTTGTATCTGTCTTCTCTGTACATAGATATCTGCATGTTGTCTCTGCCATCAGACTGGGAGCCCCCTGAGGGCAGGGACTGGTTTTGCCTTTCTTTGTACATCCAGGGCTTAGCAAGCTGGCACACAGGTAGGTACTTAATCAGTGTTTATTGACGTAGAGTCAGGAAAACGAGCTCCAATCTCACTTTAGACATTTATGAGCTCTGTGACTCCGGGCAGGTCAAGCCTCTGTGTGCCCTTTGGTACATCTGTAAAATAAAGGTGATAACAGCACTTCCCTCTCAGAACAGTTGCAAGGATCAAATGAGATATTTGTAAACTACTTTACAAATTTTTATATAGATACCTAGATATAGACATACACACATGTATATAATACATATATGTGTGTATATGTGTGTATAGTCAAGATAAGCCTAAAAGGCTCATAGGAGTAGGTACACACACACACACACACACACACACACACACACACACACACACATATATAATATACATAAACATACAAATATATAATTACATGTACATATACATATAGTGTTGATCTATAGAATATATATGTGTGTGTAACATTTATATTAGATATATATATATATATTAATATTAGTATTGCTTGGAAAAAGCTTTAAAATTTTACACAGATGCCAGCTACTACTAAGATATTCTAAAAGCACAACTGGGGCATCAGAATATTGTCCAGATTGAAGCTGGAATCCCCCCAGACTTCTCTGGCTCGGCACCCCTTCTTTCCCGCTGTTAAAAGCCCTTCCCCACCTCCCAGCACTCTCAGTACAGAGTACTAGGGGCTGGCCCCTTCCAGAAGCAAAGAATCTTGCAATAAAATAGAACTACTAAGCCCATATTGCCACATGCCAGGGCACTAGGAGGCAGAAATAAAAAGGGGCCCTGAACCTTCTCGGGGGGCACAGAGCAAAGTAGGCCCATTAGATTGCATTTTCCCCTTTTCAAAGTGGTAAGTTGTTCTCTTCATTCCCGTCCATTCTTCCTGATTAAAAGGATTTCCCCCTGCAGCTGAAGCCATTAGCAAGCCCAAGCCCATCAAATGTTCGCTATAACGTCCCAGGCTATTGTGCTTTGTAAAATTAGCCTTTTGTGTCTCTCCTGGAATAATGCTTTAACAGTTGAAACTGATGGAACACCATGCTTTCCACCTTAAAAGACGGGGTGTGGGGGAGAGCTGCCTTTTGTGATCAGCAAGGCTGGAGCCCACAGCTCCGCCTTGAGGAGCCAGGGGCTTAATGCTGGACCAGGGGGATAAGTCACTACTCCCACCCAGAGAACAAGGGGAAGGATGAGTGTCTCAGGGAGGCTGGGATCAGGCAGTGCCTGACGCTGGAGAAACGTAGGTCATGGGACGATTGAGAAAGCCTGTCCCCAGCTTACTTTACAATAACTTTGGGGTCAGCACCTGGCAGAGCTCAGTCGAAATGAAACCAAGGATGAATGAAACTTAGCAAAGCCCCAGGTGAATGGATGCTACTGCCTGGGAAGCATATCTGACAGAGGCCAAGGGGACACTGATGGTCCTGGAGCACAAGGCAATTGACAAGCCCTAAGCCAAGTAGAAATTCCAAAGGGCCTTATGTAAACCTCAAATATTACAGTGTAAAAATAAAAATGAAGGACCCGCTTCCTGACCAAGCTATACTCTGCTGAAAAACTCCAGAGGAAGGGCAGAAAGCAGAAACACTTGTTATCTACAGAGGGTCTTGGTCAAGACAAATCAAACCAAGAAGCACTTATTAAGTGCCTACTGTGTGCCTTGTGCTGTGCCAAGCACTGAGAATATAGAGGGAGATAAAACAGGGTCTGCCTTCAAGGAGCTCACAATCTAATGGGGAGACAACACGCAAACAATTCTGTACAAACAAGATAAATGGAAGGCAATCTCAGAGGTTGGGCTTGTACTGTGAACCCCAAATTAAAGACCCATAAGACTGACTGGGCCACAAGGGTCTGAATAATAATTCGATTCTCTGGATATTCATGAAGTACTGACTATGAACGGCCACCGAGTTTGAGAAAATGTAAGGTCCTGAAGGCCAGGGATTATTTTATTTTTAACTTTGTATTCCAGCATTAGCCTAAAATCTGGATTCTGGAATATAGTGAGCACTTAATCAATATTTATTGAGTGATGGCTGGGTGCTGGGACTAGAAAGATAAAAATAAAAATAGTCCCTGCCCTCTACTTTAATAATCATTTCTAAGTCATTTAGACATCACTTGAAGGTTGGCAAAGTCTATCTTTTATCTCATTTGAGCCTCACAACAGCACTTCAGGATAGGCAGCACAGATGGCACCAGTTCCATTTTACAGAGAAAGAACTGAAGTTAAGCAAATCTGATGAAGGGCATCCATCTAGTTAGGACTGAAGGTGGGATTTGAACACTGGTCATTCTGATTCTAAGGTGAGCACTCTATCCGTTATATCACACTGTCTCTCAGAATAATGCCTTCCGGAAGGACACAGCAACAGAGAAGATGCATCACCGTGTCCAGTAATGCCCACATCTCCTGAGGAGGAGAAGTCATCGTACATATGAGACATTCAGGGCTGTGAATTCTAAGTTTCTGAATGTGCCTGATCCTGTGAATGTTCCTGAAGTGAACACTGGATTGGAATCAGAGGCTCTGGGTTCAAGTCCTGTCTCATTATCTCTCACTTTCCCTTCTCTGGTTCCATTTTCTTAATCTAAAAAATGAAAGGTTTGGATTAGATGAACTCTGAAGTCTTTTTTAGCTCTTGATGATAAGAAATCAGTTTTGGCTTCTGTCGGTGTAGTTACTGACACCTGGGGAATGCAGCACAAAACACTGTAAATTCAGCTTTTTCAGATAAACCCAATTGGAAGGGGAGAGAAAGGACATAAATTCCCATAAATGTAGATCCTGGGATACTTTGAGGCCGCTGTTCCCCAGAAAGAAGTGGAGAAGCAGTCAGAGGCCAGGTTGGAGAAGGAGGAGTCATCTGTTAGCTTCCTATTTTAACCAATTATTCTTGCTAAGTAGGTTGGTAAGTTCAATTTATTGCTGAAGAGATGCATGAGCAGCCTGAGTTCTCTAAATCTGGGGGCCCTCAGACAAAGCTGTAGTGTCTCTCTCTCTCTCTCCCTCTCCCTCTCCCTCTCCCTCTCTCTCTCTCTCTCTCTCTCTCTCTCTCTCTCTCTCTTTCTCTCATTATGGCTCTGTCTCATACACGTCACTTGGAACCAGGCTTCGTAGAGAGAATACATATTTCACACCTAAAAATGAGAAAGGAGATTTTACTCTCCTCCTTTAGATTCTGGTAGAAGTTCTAATGTAAAAAAAGCCTTCTCAATGAAGCAAGGTATGTATTTGAGATTGGGAGAATAGAAGACAAGACCATTTTGTAATAGTTCCACCTTTAGTAGGCCAGGGTAAATGAACTCCAGCTGTTTCAACATGTCTGTTCCTTTTCCCAGGCACATTCTGGTGGGGGCTTTTTCATTACCCACAGCAATACAAAACCAAACCAAACCAAAAACCAAAAATAGCAGTCAACATTTGTCTATCCAAACACTGTCAAGTATAATTGCCACCTGCCTTAGTCTCTGCCCCTTCAAAGGCTTCATGGCTCATTTCCCCAAACAACCAAACTCTGGTGGAATAGAGCATCCAAAAACTCCATTCGCAATCAAAGATAAGATTCACACAGAGTTCAGAGGAGTGCTAGGGATGAAATCTAGTAGTTTTTAGTTGAATCCAAAAACCAGGCAATCATGATCTCATAAAAAGTTAACAGTAAAAATGTGGCAAAAGCAAGGAAAAATTATGCTTCAAGGGACCAAAGAGAATGAAATTATATCAGTCAGTAAGTCAGTAAACAAGCATTTACTTTTTAAGAGCTTTCTATATCCCAGGCACTGCACTAAGTACTGAAGAATGGGATCAAATACAAAAAATAGTCCATGACCATAAGAAGCTTATATTCTAATAGATGTTTTGACATCCATTCATTAAGGCCCAGAAGGCTGACTTGTCTACAGGGGGCTGACTAATAATTAAGTTCTATGACCATTTATCATATACTGACTATTAACCAAGTGCCAATATAATGGTCATAGGGATTTGGGCTGGACTTATGATTTCATTGCCACAGGGAACTACCCTTGCTAACACAAGTGGGCAACTTCTCTGCCACTTGTCAGCTTACTTAACATATAGTTAATATATTTTATCTCTAATTTACATAGAACTTTTCACATGTTATCTCATTTGATCCTCACAATAATCTTGGGAGGCAATGGCTGTTGATCTTTTTATTTTACATATGGGGAAACTATCTGAGAAAGGCTAAATGACTTGCCCAGGATCACACAGGTAGTAAGCATAAGCCAGAATTTGAATCCAGGTCCTCCAGAGTCCAAGTCCAATGCTCTACCCACCAGAGGCACCTAGATGTCTCTACCAATATATGTTTTTAGAGAGACTTGAACCTAGATCCTCCTAGGTCCAAGGGCAGCTCTCTATCCACTGAGCCATATTGCAAATAAATACTCAAAGGAAAAGCTAATTGAACTACAAGAAGTAATAGACATGACAAAATGATACTCGTAGGGGACCTGAATTGCTTGCTTTAGAGTTAGACACATCTAATCAAAAGATAAGCAAGAAAGAAATTAAAGAGCTAAATAGAAGTTTTGAAAGGCGAGATATTCCAGATCTCTGGAAATTACTAAAAGGGAATCTTAAGAAATTTATATACTTCTCATCTGTGCACAACACTTTTATTAATCAGTCAACAAGGGTGTATAAAAAACAATTGATCATTTACTATGATATAAACACTTGTAAACTTATGGAGAAAAGCAGAGTCATTCATCTTTTATTGATGAAAGCATAATAAAAATTACAATCAATAGCTGTTATTAAAGGAAAGTATTTATATTTTTTTTGATTTTTCAACTTTTATTTAAGAAAAAAAAACCCTCCAGGAATAGATACAAAACAAAACTTTAAAAACTAATATGTCAGGTTAACATTATTAAAAATATTTGTACTTTTATTCAAGACAATTATAGCAATAAGACAACAAACCTATCAGATGAAGTCAAAGCAGTGCTCAAGGGGAAAATAATCTCTAAGTAAGGGAGAAGCAAGGGATGAATCAACCAGCATGCAAATTTAAAAAGGCCAAATATACAAAAGAAATTTTGAAGATAAAAGAAAAGATAGACAAAATTGAAAACAAAATAAAAGGACTCACTGAATTAATAAATAAGATTAGGAGTTACTTATTTTTTTTTTAATTTGTTTTGTTTTGCTTTTTGGCAGGGCAATTGGGGTTAAGTGACTTTCCCAAGGTCACACAACTAGTATATGTGTTAAGTGTCTGAGGCCAGATGTGAACTCAGGTCCTCCTGACTCCAGGGCTGGTGCTCTACTCACTGCACCACCTAGCTGCCCCTAGGAGTTACTTTATTTGAAGACTAATAAGAAACAATAAACTATTAGCTACCTTGAAATAAAAAAGAGGAAAAAACAATCACTAATGTAAAAGACAGAGAGAAAAAAAAAACAGAAATCCTGTAGATGAAGAGGAAATCACTAGAAGCAATTTTGGAAAATTATATGATAACAAAACTGGTAACTTAAAAGAAACAGACAAATATTTAGAGAAATTTAAAAATACTCCATTTTCTAATTAGGAGAAAATGGCCTCCTGCTCCAAGTGGTAAGGATTCCTGAGGGAGCAGGGGTCAGCTTTGGAGGAAGAGGCCTGAAGTTAAGGACCCAGAATCAAAGAAAAACTTGGCGCTCCCGGCAGAGCTGATTCTTTTCTGTCCAGTGGCTTGTTTGTTTGGACAATGAAAACCCCTGGAGGGGAGTTTGGATTTGAACTTGCTCTTTGCAAAGCTAATTATTTGGGGATCCCAGAAGAAAAGTGAGACCAATGACTTCCTAGCAGTTGTAGTCTGATTATGCTTAGTTTCTGTTCACCCTGAGGTCAGACACCGGAGGATCGGACTTTTTTTTTTTTTTCTCATCTATTTGTTTTGGCCTTAAAGAAAATCTGCCCTGAGATATAGACAGATGTTCTGACTTGGGACTAGGAAACCTATGACTTCACTGCCAGGTAAAATCCCCCTCTCTGGGCTCCCTAGATGCTGAGATAGGAAGAAAACATTGTTTTCTCTGCTGGGAAAATGTGTTCACTCCATTGACTTTACAAATGGAGAAGGAGGTTCAGGCTAACACCAGGCAGACAAAGAGAGAACCACTTGTCCCTTTCCCACAAAAACTTACATATTTCAGATTTCCCAAGAAAACAAGATGATGGCAGGTGGCTTGGCCTCCTTGGGACAGCTCCTTCTCACAAAGGAAGGCTGTTTTAGACTAATTGTTAATGAGTGTCTGCTAATGAACTTTCCAGAACGAAAAAGAAGAAATGTGTTTCATTTATCCACTCATTTGTTTATTCATTCAACAGGCATTTATTAAGCACCTACTTTTTGCCTAGCACAGTGCTAGGCAAAATGGATTGGTTCCTAACCTCTGAGCTCTTATAATGTACAACAAAGTAATGTGTGGGAGCAGAGAGAGAAGAGAGGGATCAGGACAGGCCCCCATGGGGCTGGCATGGAGGCTGAGACATGTAGACCCAAGAGGAGAAAATAATAAGCTTTTGGAATTCTTACTAAGCTGGCAAATCCTCACATCCAAATAAAGTGACCTTGGAGAAGTCATTTAACTCCCTTGGTTCTCACTTTCCTCAGCCACAGAATGAAGGGGTTAAATGAGATGACCTCAAAGGTCCCTTCAGCTCTCAATCAACCATTGAACGACTCTCAATGGTAAAATGGGTGATGTGAATTTGATCACTTAGTCACTCAACAAGCACTTACTAGGAGTCTACTAGAAGCCAGGTACTGTGTGAGTTCAAAGACTATGAGGACCAAAAACCCTATCTCTGTTCTCAAGCATTCCACCAAGGCAGATGACATGGCACTCTGTAAGGATATACCTAAAAGGCAGCTACGTAGCACAGTGGTTAGAGGACCTGGAGTCAGGAGGACCTGAGTTCAAATCCAGACTCAGACATTAGTGTGTGACCCTGGGCAAGTCACTTAACCCTGTTTGCCTCAGTTTCCTCATCTGTTAAATGAGCCAGAGAAGGAAATGGCAAACCTCTCCAGTATCTCTGTCAAGAAAACTCCAAACGGGGTCATGGAGAGTTGGACATGACTGAAACGGCCGAACAACAACAAAAAAGAATTGTCCAACTGTTCTGGAAAACAACTGTAATCACGGTAGCTAGTATTAATACAGCATTTTAAGAGTTACAAAGTATTTTAGAAATACTTTCTCATTTGATCCTCCCAACAACCCTGAGAAATAGTTGTTTTTTATTATCTCCATTTTACAGATGAAGAAACAGAGACAAACAGATGTTTAAATCACCTGCCCGGAGTCATAGGGCTAGTTAGTGTCTGAGGCTGGATTTGAACTCTGGTCTTCCTGACTCCAGGCTCAATGCTCTATCCGTTCCACCACCCAGCTGCAATGTACGTGATGACCACAACAATTTACAGGCAGTCAACAATGAAAGACTTGAGAACTTTAATACTTTAATCGCTGCGGTGACCGAGACACCTCCAATAGTGTCTGATGGAGAAGCATGCATCTTTCTTCTAGGTAGAGAGTAGAAAGACTAGAAGAGCAAAATGGGGCATATTTTTTAAACATAGGCAACATGTTGATTTATTTCACTTATATGCTTTTATTTGCTGATAAATGAGGGTTCTGTTGGTAGGGGATAAAGTGCTTGGGAATGTGAGAATCACGTTCTTGAATATTTTAAACTATTCATAGCAGCTCTTTGTGATGGCCAGGAAATGGAAATTGAGGGGACACTCATCAATTGGGGAGGGGCTGAACAAGGTACGGCATGTGATCTTGTGACGGAATACTCCTGTGCTGTGAGAAGCGATGAGCTTGGTGATCTTAGAAAAACATGGATGGACTTGCACGAAATAAGGAAGAGTGAAACGAGCAGAACAAAGAGAACGTTGTGTAACAGCAATGTTATTTTAAGAATAACTTTGTACGATTAGTCATTTTGACTATTGTAAATACTCAAATTAGCTACAGAAGATAAATGAAGGAAGACACTGCGTGCATCTAGAGAAAGAACTGAGACATAGAAATACAGAGAGAATGGTTTTACATATATATTTTTATAGAGATATATGATATACATTTATATATATCTATATAAGCACCTACATATTTGTGTCTAATGGTAGCCATCTCTAGGATGGAGCGGGAGGGAGTGAAGAAGAAAAAGAAAGTTATCTGATAACTTTATGATATATTGAAAAGGAAAAGCAAGTTGTACATAATAGATTTGCAGTTACATGTGCAGTCATCTTTTTTTTTTCTATTCTACTATGTTATGGAAATGCTTGTTTTATGCTTTAAGTTCAGAATAAAGTAAATATTTTTAATTAAAAATTATAAAAAAGATAGAAAGGCCTCTCAAAATATTTTCAAAAAGAAAAGAAAAAACAGTATGTGGGAAGAGGATAGACAGGATGGCCTTTTAGGTCCCCAGGGTGGTTCTAAGTGCATAATCACATGATCCATTGACCTGGAATCAGTCAAAGCAAGGTAGAGGAGTCATAATTCCTGGATGCTCGCTGCCCAGCTGACCAATTGAAAAACGATCATGACCAGTAGACTCCCTGCCAAAATGCAAGTCCCATCAGATGACCGAAGTCCTTAGATAGACACTGCATGAAGCTATACAGTCATGGATCAACATTCTCTGCCTTCTCTTCCACCCCAAAAGTCTAAAATACAAACAAAAGAACTTGACTACCACAAAGAAGAAAATCGCTCCCATAAAGCATCCAAGAGAAAGGCTGGGAAGGGCAGGACTCCACTTAGAGACGGTGAGAAGCCACAATCTCACTGCACCATGATTAACTAAAAGTGTACTGGCTTTTTTGGGGGGAAACATTATTTTGGCTAATCAAAACTATGGGTCAATCAACATTCCCAAAAGGACGGCTTCCATGACTGTAAATCTTCGCTTATGCCTGAAGCCAACTGGGTCTCAGTTCACGGGAGAGTAAACTGTAAAAGACAAATGTTTCTCTTCATTTCCCCCCAAGGGAGTGGAGCAATGGGTAATAAAAGGTTATAAATTATTCACAAAGCTTTCCCGAAGTTCAGAATCCAAGGTCTGTAGGCAGGGAGGGGAGGGGAAGAGAGAGGCGAGAAAAAACACTCAAGCCTCACCAAACTGGTTTCTTTATAGATTACTGAGGAAAACGCAAGCTAGAGTTTGCAAAGAGAATGCTCTTAACAGCGTTCTTTGGGGAAAAAAAGGTAGTAATAACAAATAACATTTAAAAGGGCTTTAAGATTCGCAAAGCACTTTCCATACATTAAATCACCTGATTCTCAGAACCCTGGAAGATAGATGTTATTATTAACCCCATTTTACAGATGAGGAAACTGAGGCAGGGAAAGGTTAAGGGGCTGGCTCAGAGTCACATAGCCATTAAGAATGTACAGCAAGTGGTGGAGCCATTCTGGAGAGCAATTTGGAACTGTGCCCAAAAGGCTATAAAAATGTTCATACCCTTTGACCTGGAAATACCACTTCTAGGGCTGTAAACCAAAGGGATCACACAAGTGGGAAAAGGACCCATATGTACAAAAATATTTATAGCAGCTCTTTTTGTGGTAGCTAAGAATTGGAAATCAAAGGGATGCCCATCAATTGGGGAATGGCTGAACAAGCTGTGGTATATGAAGGTAATGGAAGACTATTGTGCTATAAGAAATGGGGATGATATGGACTTCATAACAACCTGGAAAAACCTACATGATATAATGTTGATTGAGCAGAGCAGAGCCAGGAGAGCATTATACACAATCACAGATATATGGATTCTGTGAGGACTAACCCTGACAGGCTTTGCTCCTCTCAGCAACGCAAGGTGCAAAGACAACTCCAAAGGACTCACGATGGAGAATACTACCTACATTCAGAGAAAGAATTATGAAGTATGAATGCAGATTGAGGCACACTTCATGCTTGCCTTCCCCCCCCTTTTTTTTTCTCTTTTTTGTTTCTGTTTTTGGGTTGTTTTTTTATGGTTCTGTTTCTTCTTTCTCATGATTCATTCCATTGGTCATAATTCTTCTCCACAACTTGACTAGTATGTAAATTAATTCAACGCAAAGTTATACATAGAAGTTATATGGGATTCCATGCCATCTTGGGGAGGGGGTGGGGAGGGAAGGAAGAAAATCTGGAACTCAAAATTATGTTGAACCGAGTATTGTAAACTAAAAATAATAAAAAAAAGAATGTACAGCAAGATTAGAATCCAGGTCTTCCTAAATCCAAGTCCAACAATCCATACATTGTACAAGATTGTCTCCCATCCTTCTCTTGCCCTAGAATTAGTCACTCATTCATTCATTTAAGAAATATTTCTTGATAAAGACCTGGGCCTCAGACCATGGGTAAGATGTCATTCTGCCCAAGGCACCAACTTCTCTCCCTATCAGAGGCTTCCTGTGGTCAGCATATAAAGACAGGGCTAGCTTGAGCTGCTGGGCTGACCCTACTGCAATGCATACAGTAAGGGGTCTCAAGATCAAGCCAGATGATGATCCAATGGAGGGATCCTCCTACATTTTACTTTCTTACAAATAGTCCACATTCCAGCTACATTGGTTTCTTTGCTGTTGCACCGATCATGCTCCATTTCCCACTGCCCCCCATGCCTGGAATGCTTTCCTCCCTTCCACCTCCTGGTTTCCCTGGCCCCTTTAAGACTCACCTCAAATCCTACCTTCTGCCAAAGCTTTTGGGGGCTCCCCCCTCTTCCCATCTCCTGAGATCACTCCCAGTTGACCCTTCTATATCTTGGATGTACATAGTTATTTCCATGTGTTCTCTTCCATTAGAATGTGAGCCCCCTGAGAGCAGGGACTTCATTTTCCTTTCTTTGTATCCCCAGTGCTTAACAGGTACAGTGGTGTATTATAGATGCTTGATAAATGCTTGTTGACTGACTGACTTAAAGACTAAGTTGTCTTCAAATATTTGAAGTGCTGTGATGTACATAAAAGAATTAGGCTCATTCTGCTTGACCCCAGGAGGAAGAACAAAGAACAATGGGTAAAAGTTGTAGATGACAGATTTAGGCTATGACCAAAGAAAAGCTTTTGTTTATTTATCTATTTATTTATTTTTTTAGGGCAACTAGGTAGATGTAGTGGATAGAGTACCAGGTCGGGAGTCAGGAAGACCTGAATTTAAATTTGTTCTCATACACTTACTAGCTGTGTGAGCCTAAGCAAGTCTCTCAACGCTGTTTGCCTCAGTTTCCTCATCTGTAAAATAAGCTGAAGAAGGAAACGGCAAACCACTCCAGTACCTCTGCCAAGTAAACCCCAAATGGAGTCACAAAGAGTTGGACACGACTGAAACAACTGGGTAACAAAAGAAAAACATATTAACAATTAAATCTATTTCCTAGAGACTGGCCTACCTTGGTATCAGTGAGTGCTTCCCATCAGATGTCTTCAAGTGAAGGCTGGATGACCCCTAGTTGGCAGTGTGGTAGACAGGATTTTCGATCAGATCCATTAAATTGGAAACTCCTCGAAGGCAAGGACTGTCTTTTACCTCTTTTTGTTTCCTCAGCGCTTAGCACAGTGCTCGTGACATAGTGGGCACCAAACAAATAGTTCACTAACTAACAGATCTAGGCTCAAGCCTCCTTGTGCCCCAGATCTGTTGGGGGCCAGAACTCTTGGAATCTTTTAAGAGTCAGCAGTGCCAACACCTGGAAACTGAACCCCACAAATAAAAGCCTATATTTGCCACAGAGCCCATGAACCTTAACAAGAATTTGTAGCTCAATGAGGAACATACAAATCCAGTGTAAGTTGAAACCTATCGAGTACATAGACTATAAGATAAAGGCTAATTCCTAGCTCAGTAAAAACATACAACTCTATCAAAAAATGATTCCTATATAATGAAAATGGAATCCTTAACAATAATCCTAAAATATGAAGAATGCAATTATACTTGGACAAAGCATAGCCAAGGATTAACAATCAATATCTATCTTAGGTCCAGTGGGGCCTCCTTGGACATAAAGCCACATATACCTAGGTCCTAGCAGACAAAAAAGACAAAAGAGGAAAGAAAGGGAAAAGGCTGCTAGTGGCTCCTCTCCCCACCAGAATAGCTTTTAGGTAAGCATGCTCACAGAGAAGTAGAGTACCCATTATATTGATATGTCTCTATCCTCCAGAAGAAAAGAAAGAGGAAGAAATGGAAAGAGAGAGAGAGAGAGAGAGAGAGAGAGAGAGAGAGAGAGAGAGAGTAGGAGTTCTGTTTTTTTGCCCAATCAAAGGGGAAAATAAAAAAAGTAGAGGGGGAGCACAAACCAGGAGAAATTCTTATATTTTCAGCTAGAAGATTAGAACCTAAGACCAAGAGAAAAAAATTCAGATCTGGGTTTTGAATGCCTGCCTGTTACTCTGGTCAAGTCAAGACATATGCACCTAATCATGTGACTTTTCAATAGAAAGCAAATAATCCTTGGGTCCTCTCCCATATATGGGAAAATACTTTTTGCCTTCTAGATAATGAACCCTGATGGGAAATGAGTCACTTCTGATTCAAGGAGGTCCTAATCAATGGACAGAAAGCCACTTCCTCAATCTAGCCCAACCATCACTGATCACAGTTTTTAAATCAAGGGTTTCCTGCCCCATTTCCATGGAAAGTTACCTTCTTAATCCATATTTTATGGAGGACAACTTTATTGAGAGAAAACAAATAAGGAAGAGGTGGGTTTTTCCTTTATTCTTCCCCCACTCCAATTCATAAAACCAGGAGATAACAATTGTTAGCCATGACATTGCCAATGACAGTTGAAGTAATAAAACCTTCCGACAATCTTTCCCACCCTCAAATTTTGTGTTTCTGTGATATTTGGGGCAGACTGGCTGGACAAAAGTCTTGGAGTTTTACTGGACTGCAAACTCAATGAGTCAACAGTGAGACATGGCAGGTGGCCAACAGTAAGACATCCAAGGATGCTAATAAAATCTGAAAAAAGGGTGATGTACAAAATGACAGAGGCCCTCAGTTCTCCTCCCAGATGTGGGTGGACCACATCTGAAGTATTGCTTTCCTTTCTGGGTATCTCAGTTTAAGGATATGGTTGAGATGGAGCTCATCTAGGGAAATTGATGAAGTTTATGAGGGGAATCAAAACCATTCTGCATGAGGGCTTGTTGAAGCACCAGGAAATGTTTAACTTGAAAAGGAAAATATTGGAGGGGGAGGGCAGAGGAATGGGGGTTGTCTTTAAGCATCAGAAGGACTACAGAGAGGTAGAATTTTTAAAAATTGTCTCCAGAAGTTACAAACAGGAAAATTTAAACTGAAGAGAATGAAAAAAATTTCTCACAATTATAGCTGTCCAACCTACATGTACAAAAATATTTATAGCAGCTCTTTTAGTGGTGGCCAAGAATTCGAAATTGAGGGATGCCCATCAATTGAGGAATAGCTGAACAAGTTGTGGTATATGAACATAATGGAATATTATTGTACAATTAGGAATGATGAGCAGGTTGATTTCAGAAACAACCTGAAAAGACTTATATGAATTGATGCTGAGTGAATTGAACAGAACCAGGAAAAAATTGTACATAGTGACAGCAACATTGTGCAATGATCAACTATGAACAACTTAACTCTCCTCAGCAACACAAGCATCTGTGACAATTCCAAAGCACTTATGATGATAAATGCTCTCCATATCCAGAGAAAGGTCTGAGGGAGTCTGAATGCACATCCAAGAAGGCTGCTTTCACTTTCCTTATTTTTTTTTCATGGTTCTTTTCTTTTGGCCCATATCTCCTTTGACATATTTTATATGATTGTACATACATAATCTGTATCAAATTGCTTGCCATTTTAGTGAGGGGTTGGTGAGGGAGGAAGACAGAAATTTTGGAACTCAAAACTTTTTAAAAAATGAATATTAAAATTGCATATCTTTACAGATAATTGGGAAAAAATAACATACTATTTAAAAAATTATAGCTGTCTAAAAGTGGGAAGGGATTTTTCATGTAGTAGTGAGCTCCCTACCACAAGAGGTATCCAAAGAGAGGCTGAGCAACTTCCTGTCAGGGATATTTTATCTCATCAGGAAGGGTTTGGCCTAGACGACCCCTAAGAGTCCTTCCCACTCTGAGATACTATGTTGGGACACTGCAAAGGAAATCTTAAACAGCTATGCTTGGCTTCCCACTGAAATAATTGTGAGATTAGGCATATATTTTACGCCTTCCCTCTAGCCTTCAGAAATATCTTGAAGAAAGATAGTCCCTAATTAGGCCAATCAATCCCCACGGAATAGCATAATTATCAATGATCAACTTAGGTAGAGGTGCATCTCAACTTTTGTTTTACCAACAACATTTCTGTTCTTTGATATAATCATAGATTGAGAGTTTGTGGGTCAGTCAGTCAACAAGTATTTAATAAGTGCCTACTATGTACTAGGCGCTGGACTAGCTACTGGGAAAGCAAATACAAATCTATGGAAGATTCTTTTTCTCTGAGCCTTCACTTTCACTGACAGCAAGGCTCCATCTTCAGAATTCCAATCCTTCCTATTTGCAGAAAGAAAGCTTTGTTTAACTTTAAATATGACCTATCAAATATGTTTCTCAAAAACCTAGCTCTGGGAGAAATGAACCAGTGATTTCTCTTTGAATTCTATCAACCAGAAGAAGCCTCAAACGTGGAAAACAGAGCCTATAAAGATTCTTTTATTCTGAAACACAGATACTTAATTTATATTATTATTTGGGGAAAAAAATCATAAACCCTACTATGCCACAAATAGGGAGTGCCTTTGTGTTCTGTTCAGGCAGCTATCCTATCCCAGGAATATTCCTTTTGACAGCTCAAGGAAACGTCTCACAGGCCATGAAAATGTAAAACTTAATCTGACTGGAAAGAGCTGATTCATTGACCCTAGGGGGCTTTTTATTAGAACAAATTTCAACACAAAGCGGGGGGGGGGGGCTACCACAAACTCCTGGGATGGTTCTAGAATATTATAGTAGGGTGAATTACGGGCATCTGCACCACTCGGTATTGTCCTTTTAAAAGTTTATATAAGTCAGTGCCAAAGGACAGCAAATCTTTCCTTTATTGCCAAAGAAATCTAAGCTAAAAGGGAAAATAAGAATTTTATGAACTATTTAAAGCTATGGCTGAGGAATTAGGTAGTCAGGAATTAAGTTCCTATTCATTCATCCTTATATTTCCCTCCTTCAATCTGACTAACTCCCAGACGTTGGGGGACTGACATCCAGCATCAATGGTTCATTTCAGAAAAGGACTAGAAATGGCTCTGGGTCAGGGTCCTGGGGAGGCTAGGTCCCTTGCTCAGATGCTAAATAATATAAGACTAAGAATTTCAATTGGGGTAGCAAGGTGGCACAGTGGATAGAATGCCAAGCCTGGAGTCAGGAAGACCTGAGTTCAAATTTGGCATCAGACACTAGCATGTGACCCTGGGCAGGTCACTTCACCCTGTTTGCCTCAGTTTCCTCATCTATAAAATGACCTAGAGAAGAAAATGGCAAAAACCCCAGTATCTGTGCCAAGAAAACCCCAAATGGAGTCACGAAGAGTCAGACACAACCAAAAAGACCAAATAACAACGATAAAAAGAATTCAATCATGTTTCCTACTGCTTGAGGAAAAAGGCTGCTCCCCAACTTCACGAGGTTGTTCCCTAACATCAAGCAATATTCTGTTGTATTTGGCCAAGCACACTGATCTCTTGAAGGAAATTAATTTCTGGATTCTTCCAGCTCATTTTATCCCAATACAGCACTTGCCGTTTTCTCCAGGCACTGCAAGATTGAATGAAGTCTAAAGCACCTCTTATGGACCCCTGGATGCTGATAAAACCATTAGGGAAATGAGAAGCTAAGGAGAAATATTTTTCTACTCCTTACAAACCTCACATATTTTTGTCAAGAGATTTGATCATTTTTGATTCTCCTTTTACAAAAGAGTTCAGCACTATTTTCCCCTCTTGGGAAACATAGTTTCAAGTATGTGAAGTTCCCGAATGGATCGACAGAGCCTCGCTGGAAGATGACGTGGAGAGAATCTAACAAAGGCACATACACCAACCTTTCCTAAGAGAATGAAAAGTCATCCTCATTGGAAAGAGGCGTTTTCCCTTTCATGCCAAGACCTGCTTTTCAGCTAAGGCAACACAGCCCTTTTAACAGGGCCCCTCAGGGCTAAAGAACAAATGCTCCCACAATACAAGAAGTGTGATAGTGTAAAGTATGTGGTTATAGTCTCCTTCTCCAATCAAACCTTCTCTGTCCTGAGTCTCATTTCTGAAGGCCCCGTGTTTAACGAGGTAATAAATAGATAGAGATTCACATGAGAAATTAATCTATAATAATGTTTTGCTATGAAGTTTCTCCCTGGGGAAATACATGTTCTGTATCACTTCTGGAAGCAATACCCCCAAGTTGTCTATAATCAGGGGAATATCAGGATTGGGGAAATTCTAGTGCAGAGTATATTGGGAGGAAAGCTTTATGGCATACCAAGAATGACAGTCATAGAATTTCAGTTACAAGGGACCTCAGAGGTCATCTAGTCCAGCAGGTACAGAAATTCTCTGACCACATCTAATAAATGAATAAATATTTATGAAGCATCGGTTTTGCACAAGTCACCACTGGGGGAGGATTAAAGATACAAAATTAAAGGATGGCCTCAAGGAGTTTACATTCTACTGAGGAGCAGAGTGGGCTACAGCCTGTAGACAGATAAGTCTATGCCTGATATACTGGGATGGAAAAAGAGCACTGGCTAGGGAGATCAGGAAAGGATTCTTGGAAATCCAAGGAAGTACAGGTGAGGTGGGAGTAGATTACAGGCCTGGAGGACATCTCATACAAAGGAAAGAAAGTGGGATGAAATAACCACATTGGAGAATAGCAAGTAGACACTTTTGACTGGAACTGAAGAATGTGTAGAGAGAAATAATTTAAAAAATAAATCTGAAGGTATAATGGATCTAGATTTAAAAAGGTTTAAAATGCCAAGCAGAGGAGTTTGCATTTTATACAGGGGAGCCACTTGCTTCTTGAGCAGGGGAGTGACATGGTCAAAATTGTGCTTTCCAAAGATTATTTTGGTAAATACACAGAGAGAATGGACACAATGAGCGGTGATCAAGTCACTACTTGAAGATCTCCTGCAAAGGGATGTTGGAGGCAATATGGTGAAGTGGAGGGACTTCTAGATTCAGCAGCAGAGAACCTGGGTTTAAATCCTCTGCCATTTATTACTTATTGGTGTTGGGCAGTTGTTTAATGTTTGTGGATCTCAATTTCTTCATTTAGAAAAAATCATATCTAAGATTCTTTCCAGTTCCAAATCTATGAACCTATATCTTATCAAAAATTAACAATGAGCATCAACACATTCAAACTTGATTAGCAATTTTTTATATGTGAATTAGTTCACATTGAGGCATAAAGCATCATTAGAAGTTTTCAGTCATTGTTCTTAAGTCTCCTTTAAAATTCCTCATCCAGTCTTTGTCTTTTTCTATGCTATTCTTTCTTTTTCCTTTAATAGTATTTTTTCAATTACCTGTAAAGATAGTTTTCAACATTCTTTTTTGTAAAATGTTGAGTTTAAAATTTTTTCTCTCTCCCTCCGTTTCCTTCCCCCTCCCCAAAACAGCAAGCAATCTGATATAGGTTATACATGTACAGTTATGTTAAACATATTTCCACATTACTCATGTTGTGGAAGAAGAATCAGAACAAAAGGGAAAAATCACGAGAAAGGAAAAAAAAACAAAAAAAGTAAAAAGAGTATGCTCCATAGTCTTTCTCTGGATGTGGATAGCACTTTCCTTCTTCACGAGTCTTTTGGAATTGTCTTGGATCATTGTATTGCTGAGAAGAGCTAAGTCTATCATAGTTAATCATTGTACAATGTTGCTATTGCTGTGTACAATGTTTTCCTAGTTCTGCTCACTTTATTCAGCATCAGTTCATATAAGTCCTTCCAGGTTTTTCTGAAATCTGCCCACTTATCGTTTCTTTCTTTTTCTTTTTTAAATTTTTAGTTTACAACACTCAGTTCCACAAATTTTTGAGTTCCAAATTTTCTCTCCCTCCCTTTCCTCCCTTCCAGACTGCATGTCATCCAATATAGGTTCTACAAATACCTTCACATTAAATTTATTTAC